>NW_007732325.1:43249-60338 GCF_000696425.1 Galeopterus variegatus | reverse complement strand
TGCTGTCCTTACTGTGTCCCAGTGTTCTCCCGGTGGGTCCATCTCCCCCACTGCCCATGCTCCAAACACTTCCCATGGGATGGGCCTTGAGCTGATCCCTTGTGATGATTCACCAGCCTCTGAATCGCTCCCCTTTTTCAGCTGATCTGGCTCCTCACTCCTGGGTGGGTCCACGGGAACCCTATTAGTGGTCTTGCTGTCCTGGAAGCCACCAAGGCTTTCATCTCCCCTGCCACCTCCAAGCAACTCCATCTGAAGGGCACAGCTGTGGCTTCTTCTAGCTCCTGGTTCATGCACTCAGTAGGTCCAGTCTTAAAGCGACTGTGGCCTGAAACTCTCTGAGCAGATTTTTCTTTCTCTCATCATGGTTTATCTCACCTTCATGAACTCTGTAGGTCTCTCCTCCTCTTCCCCTGAGCTCCAGCAGCTGCAGCTTGGCTGTTGTTACATTTTTATAGTTGTAAATTGGTTGATTTGTAGGAGAGAATGATGCTGTGGACAGTCTGTTCTGCCATCTTAACTGGAATCCCCCAGACTAATTTTTATAAAATACTTCTATCATGTTAATTTCTCCACAACCATGTCTAATTGCTTCCTGGTGATAGAGCACCCTAACCTGCATTCATTGCCTACCATTAGCTGTACTCATCCTTCCTTTCCTATTTTGGGACCCTGGTGCATGCCCACTCAAATCATTTGCTCTAGTTGGGCTCATTTGCCCTTGGCTTGTAAGCACAATGTGTAGATTCCTCATGGCACACCACTGTTCGCCAGTTTTCTTCACTTGGAATGCACTCTCATCCTTTTGTCTGCCAGTCCAAACCCTACCCATGATTTCAGGTTCAATGAAAATTCTCTCTGAAGCTTTCCCTAATCAGTCCATCTCACAGTGGTCTATAATTTCTAGAGACTCGTATTGTATTTACTGTCTTTGCTAACCAATTCATATTTTTGATATTCTGTGTGTTTTTAATTAAATACTTGAATATTTATATATATCCCTCCACACATATTTAAATTTAATAAGGATAAAGACACTTTTTAGATATTGTTTTGCCTTTAATAACTCTCCCCCGTGTACTGCTCATAGCAGGTGTTCAACAAATTCTGAATTTATTCACATAAACTCAAAGAGCAACACTAGGGATCCATGCTACTTACAAAACATTCCTTTCCAGAGAAAACTGCTAAGCATTGCTTCAAGGACCAAGAGGAATCTTATCCCCTGGGTGTCATTAAAAATAGATAGACATTATTTTGAGCTGGATGATATAAAGGAAAGTAATAAAACAGGAAAAAAATAACCATGGGCGTATCTGCCCCAGTTCTCCTGTTTCAATATTCTTTAGATATTTCAATGCCTTACACACTGTAAACATCCAAACTAAAGAGATAATTTAGTACCTGGCTGGATACTTTAGTCTCCAGTAAATGTGGGAAATGAAGTAAACTGTTAACAATACTGAGTACTATTTGTGGTTCTAAATTAGGCCTGCTATCGGTATGAAAGTTTTAACATATACAATATCGCAATACTATATTATATCAGACACTTTTCACAATATATTCCTTCTACTGAACATCATTAGCCAGATGTTACCACCGCCTATTTCTCTGTTTTATCCCTTTAGTTCCATCTCTATTGTCATCAACTGGGCCTTTTGGTTGGTCTACTAGACCATTTAACTTAAATACAATTATTGACATGGTTGATTTAAGTATATCGGTTTTGCACTTGGTTTTTATTTCTCCTGTTTCTTGATTCTGTTTTTCATTTCCTATTTCTTTTTGTGGGCATGTGGTGTAATCAAATGATTTTTAGCCTTTCATTTTAGTTTATATATATATATATATTTGATCTGGCCTAGAACTTGGGGAGACTTGATGTTATGTTTTGCTAGGATGGGTGGGTGGAAAGCACACAGGATTTACCAAACTCCCAAATTTGGAAGTACTCAAACTCCAAATTCTGTCTTTTCTGCCTTAAAAAGAATATAAAATTTCTATTCAGTTTTTCTATCCTTTCAATTATTACTTTCTAATGGGTTTCTTGGAGTCTTCCAACGCATGCATGGTTCAGAGTTCAGCCAAGAATTTGAGGGGAATTCATTCTCGTATTTTGGGGCTGTCTCTCTATGGACTCTTCCTTTACAAATGTCTTTCTTAATTTTCAATCACTTTGGCATCCTTGAATTCCATCTTCTGATTCCTCAAACAATTAAGATTTTGGCTTTCTGTGTATGTCTATATGTTCCATGCTTTGCAGATGGCAGAATGACTTGTGTTTTAAAAAATATGTATATAAATGTGATTCTTACCCAGTGAATGTAGGTGTATTAGTCCGTTTTGTGTTGCTATAACAGAAATGCCTGAGACTGGGTAATGTATAAAGGAAAGAGTTTTATTTGGCTTACGATTCTGGGACAGCTGCATCTGGCATGGGCCTCAGGCTGCTTCTACTCATGGCGGAAAGTGGCAGGCAGCCGGTGGGTACAAACAGATCACATGGTGACAGGAAGCAAGAGGGAGAGAGAGGAGGTGCCAGGGTCCTATAAACAATAAGCTCTCACAGGAACTAATTAGAGCGAGAACTCACTCATTACTCCCCCCCGCAGGGAGAGCATTAATCCATTCATGAGGGATCTGCCCCCATGACTCAATCAGTTTCCAACACTGCCACATTGGGGATCAAATTTCCACATGAGTTTTGGAGGGGATCCAAACACCATCAGTAGGTATCTTCTTTCAAAGGTTAATACACACACATAAACACAGACATGTGCATGTATGTGTTATACACACGCAAACACAAACATGTGCCCACACATACAAACACACGTGTATGTATTATACAAACACACATTCATACACACACAGACGACATATATGAGGGCACTTCAAAAAGTTCATGGAAAAATAGAAGTAAAAGTTAATATGAATCTTTGCATGAACTTTCAAAGACCCTTCATACATGTACACACACAAACACACACAAGTGTATGTATGATAACTGTTATCTGTGGAAGTCCAGTTCTCTGCAGTTACTAGGATTAGAATTCCATTCTCAGCGTTCATTTTCAAGCCATCACTCTAACTAGTTCCCAAGCTTTCAACTCGCTTTGACTCACAATTTTGCCCCATTCAAATGTATTCTCCCAACGGCAGCCAGAGATATTTTATTGAAAACTCAATTTTGCTCATACCACTCTTTTTAAGACCCTTGCATGGCTCCTGATTACACCTAGGATCATATCCAGAGTTATTAATATGGCTTTTTACAATGTGCATAATTGGCCCCGTTTATCTCTTCCACCTCACCTTATCTGCTCTCCTACTTGCCCAGTCAAACCTCAAATTCTTGAATTTAGCAAGCAACATAACCTGCTCAGGACCTTCATACATGCTATTTTCTCTACTAGACTACTGTCTCTCTTACTCCCTCTGTGGATCACCTCACTTAACCTTCAGGCTTTAACCTAAATGTCACTTCCATGTTCTTAAACTGATATGTTATCTGAAACCCAATTAAAAGATCTGATTCCATAGATTATGTAGTCAAGTGCTACAAATATATCTTTTAGTAAGATTCCAGTGGATTTCACAAAGTCGTTACTCTAGTGAGAGAAGATTCATTACAAGAGAAAACCATATTTACAATATGTTGAAGAGTAAATAAGGCACTTCCATGTTCTTAAACTGATATGTTCTCGGAAACCCAATTAAAAGATACTGAATGGATAAAATCTCTATAAATCCACAAAGAAATAAAAGGAGAAAAGAAGAGGATAATAAAATTTTGAGACACAAGAAGCTTATGGATAAGTAGAAAATAAATTAGCAGACCTGAAAAAATGGAAAAATAGAAATTTTATCTAGCAAACAGTTTGCAGACCTTCAGAAAGACTTAGGAATTGGAAGGTCAAGTATCTCTGTTAGTAGAGGTATAGATGGAGTTGTTCACAGGTAAACTGGATGAAGACATATGGTAGAAAACATATAGGACCAGAGAATCTAAGGAATCTGAGCCAGTGAAGCTTGAGTTTGGGGGATAACATCACAGCTGAGGTAAGACGCTATACTTGAAACAGGAGAATCTGCAAAGTCTACATTATGAGTAGTAAAACCCTGGTCTCCTTCTCCTTGGCTATAAGAAAAATAGCAACCAGATCCTATCCACCACCTCCACATCAATGTATTTTATATTTATCTTCTCTCATTCTAGATGAATAAATTATTCCCTGGCATATCCCTGATTATGATACATATTAATAATAATATTCTGACATGTTTTCAGTCTTATTTTAAATCATGTTTTAAGGAAATGGGCCTCTGATTGTTTCAGTTGCCTTTATGTTCATTACCTTTTTTCACAAATAGAAGCAAAAGGAGTCTACAGTGTTCAAGGACTACTGCTAATCATGGGATTAGCCTCCAGGGTTCAGAAATATCAGCTCCTTTATGTTGAATTAAGTCAGTAAGTAGATAGTTACTTTTATCAAAATTTTCTTGGCTGAGACAATATTTAAGTCACATGCATCACAATTTTAACTCTAATTAAGTTTGATAAGGACTGTGTTTTAAACATGTAGGACACATTAAAATAAGCCTGGCTTAAGATGCCAGTAAAAGGATATCAATCTTCTCCTTAAAGGTCACTATTTTGAATATGCCTGAATTTGTTTTTGATCTAAGTAGTTGCCAATATTCTTAGTTATAATTTTCATAATTTAGATTATTCAAGACAGAGCTGACAAACCTCAGAAAAAACAAAATATCTTTCACTCCAATTATCTCTAAAATGCAACACTGTTAGCACCACAACTGAGATTTTTGAGGCTTCTGAGGATATATCACACATCTGGTTCATGGGGCAGATCTAGATTTCCTTATCACCTCCAATTAATTTTTATTCATTCAACAAATATTTCTTGTGCTGCCACAATATAGGCATGTGCTGGGCACTGAGAGTCCAAAATTGAGTAAGATAACTATGGTCTCTGCCTTCATGGAGGTTACAGTCTAGGGGATTTGTCAGCGTTACATAGATATACCTATTTCATATACCATCTGTATGCTGGAAAAGTAGATCATCAGACATGTAGGAATGTTATAAAAAACACAATCAGTAGCCTCTGGATGAGGACTTGAGAGGCTTTCCTATCAAATAAAACCTACAAGGATCTATGATGCAAACTTTAAAGAGCTGAGATGCTTATTTTTCTTTCTTTTTGGATTTTCTATTTTTATTTTATGCCACTATCATTTTGTAAGAAACAGTAACCTTTGTCATGTTTATACGTAAAAAATTTACTGCCTTTAATCATTCTAACCATATTTTTAGTGAGTGTATTCTGCTGATTTTCAGTTAACCTGTATTAGGTGCTGCTTTTTTCTAGGGCAAAAACAGAAGCAAGATGAACACTGAAGCAACATGAGATCAAGGGATTAGCATCTAACAACTGAGCGGTTTGGAAATAGCTTCCTTGAGCTTCCTAGGGTTGAGTTAAGCTAATATATCTAAGAAATTCTGGGTGAGAAAAACATCACCAAACTTCTTGGCCCTGACTGATACCATTTTAGTCAAGCCTGAAATATAACTCATTCGAATTCTCACTGTCTTTCAAAACAAACTCCACAATGATAAAATAACAAAAAAGAAATATTGGCAACCAATGAAATCCTCAGTACCAAAACTAAATGCAACAACTAAGTTAAACAAGGTTCTCTATTATCTAATGTTTTTCATAAACTCCCCCTGATGGGTACTAAGCCATTAGCAGCCTCCAGAGGAGCACTGTTTGCCAAAGACTGACTTGAGATGCCAGGAGCTCTGAAATCAGATCAGCGCCTGCTTCCTTCGACTCTGGATGCTTTCCAAGTCTAACTCCCTTACAAAGCCATTTTGGGGGAGGTTCTTTTTCTTCTAATAGTATATAAACTTCACGATTTAAAAAAAACTTTTTCTTATCTGCTTTACTTTTTTTTTTTCAACTTTTTACTTTTTATTGTTTCAGATCCCTATCATCTCTCCTTTATTTTCTCTCTTATTTTAGGATCTCTTGAACCAAAGTATTTTTTTTTAATGTGGAACCTGCTGGGAGTGAAATCAACAAGGATCGCTCATCCATACCTAATTTTCTTCACCGCAGGTGCTGTGGTGCAGTAGCTATTCTGGACAGAAACACGGTAGGGCTTTTGTTGCAGCTGCCATGCTGGTTACCAGAAGATCAATAAATGATTAGAACACCTAACACAGTGAATGATTCCAGTGGCATTGAAATGAGATAGGAAACCACTTAAAATGCATACATGCTCCTGTTCTTTGGCTATCTGGATTTCAAATTTAACAAGCATTGTACCTAACCAGTTTCTGAATATGTTGTTTGAAAGAGTTTCAGGGTTGATTTTGTTGTTGTTGTTCTTTACTCTTCTTATACATTTAGAGAAAGAGAAAAAGAAAATTAAAAAATTTTGGCAATCAACTTAACCAGGTAGAAAGTAAAGAAATTCAGTGAGAATTCATTTGCACAATGTTTATCTATGTAAATGAATTTTCTGGATAACTAATATATATTATTTCTGGCATGAAAACTTTAAAATTTCTAATCATTTGAACTTTAACAAAAGCTTTCAAAATTCTTATACACAATTCTATTCTTTCTTAAACTCTAAATATTGAGCAGAATATCACCTTTTTCTTGATGCAAGAATCCCAGTTACTTATTTGCTCTTGATATACATGTGCCTTTAGTTGTAACTGTGGATTTTATAGCTTCTCCATCTTCCCTTAGCTGACAAAAAATGCCACAGCCTCACAGAATGAATATCATTCAAATTCTCATGTTCATACTTGGCCCTCAACACTGATCAGCCATCCTACTTTTTCTTATCATCTTCCTTAGATTCTTCATGCAGAATCTAAACTTTAACCCATGTGTTTAACCTTCCAATCCAACTACCCACTCTCACCTCCTTCACACTTCCTATTACAATGAGAAAATTGAGCCATGAGTCTTTCAGGTTCTTTTCAATTCCTAATTCAACATTTCAACGTCAGCTTCCCTTCCTCAGGGCATGAATGGGCCTTCTCCCTTCAACCTCTGCTCCTGATCCTTCTTCTGGTCTACTCCAGGATTACCACCAATTATCCCCAGACTCTTCCTTTTTAAATCTGTTTTTCCTCTTGACTTATAAATGTGCTTAAGTCTATTCCATCTTTAAAAACAAAACAAAACAAAACTCTCGCTGATGCTGTACAGCATTTCTAACTCTATTGTTTGGTGTCCATGCTGATTCTCACTCATGATGGCTTGGTCCATTGGTACTTTATAATTTTGAACTTGGAGTTCAGTTAATATAAATCTATGGAAATGTTGAGGGGGTCTGAATTAAATGTACATTCTCCTAGAAAGCAATATTATTTGCTTCTGCCAGATACTCATGGCCACATTAAATTATTTTCTAGGTTTGGAAGTATATAAATCCAAACGCCAATTTCACATGAGGTCAGGATTATATTTACAAGGTCTTAAAGAATACATTATTTTTGCCCTACCTAGAGCCAAGGACAAACAAGTGACCTTGTCATGTGTCTTTGGTGGTATGGTGATTTTTTTGTTTTTTTTTTTTTACTTGTTAGTTCTATCACAGAGAAAATATCCCTTTGAATGGACTATTTAAACCACCTTGCATAGGCACAAGGTATTGTTAAGTCATGAAATGCAAGTCTCCTAGCATAAGAAAACATCTTCATGCAGCCACAAATCTGGTGTTGGATTACCACGCTAGATCCCTACATTTTCTTTATTTCTGGGCAGTGGAGAGTTCCCTTGTAAACTTTAAGTGGTTGTTATATTATACACAGCACGTTTTGTAGTAGGGTATATCTAGTCTTCCATATTACTGAAAGCAGAAATCTCCATGTTTCTCTATCAGTAAAGATTGGTGTCCTGTCTTTAAAGATAATATCAGAAGGAATCAGTGTGATTACAGAGAGATCCAAAATACCAAGCCTTACATACCTGTAAAGCAAGATATTTATAACTCATTTTCTAGTAGAAAGAAAAAAATTAATTCAAGCTTCCTTATCTTTTATATTAAAATAACAGGTTAAAAGAAAAAAAACTATGTTGCACAGTTGACTGGAAATTATATTTAACACAATTTCCATTTCAAAAAGATGGGAGAAATTAAGCCTTAAAATTGTAAGCAAATTGCCTAAGATCACACAACAGTAAAGGGATAAATCTAGCACATAAACCTAGAGCTCCCTTTTCAAAAACCCACAATAAACAACAGGATAATATCCCCCAAGAACTTCTGATAGCATAGTTATTGAGTAGACACTACAAAATAACTATCTTTAGAATAAAACTAGAAGACACATGAAAAGAATCCAAGACATAATAAAAGAAGACTCTATAGAAAAGAACAAGCATATTTTTAAAAGAATTTAAAAAAAAAAACTCACAGTGATGAAAATCTTGCAATTGTTCCTGATTTCTATTTCCAGTAATTGCAAACTAAGCCAGTCAGGTCAATCCTCATGCTAAGAACAAGTCTTAAAGCTGGAAAAATATTTTTTTAAATCTGCTTGATGCCATTTGAAGATTCAAGAGGCAGGGTTACTATGTTAAGTGAAGAAAGTCAGGCACAGAAAGAGAAACACTACATGTCCTCACTCGTAGGTGAGAGCTAAAAAATAAACAAACAATTAAGTAAATAAATAAGAAAGAAAAAAAGAAACAACCACAATAATATGTTGTACCCTCAGAAAGAGAAAACAGAACTGTGGTTACTAGAAGTGGGAAGGGGGATCAGCCAGAAATTGGTTAATGATGAATAAGCTAATTATCCTGATTTGACCATCACATATTATACACAAATATTGATGGCTAACTCTGTACCCCACAAATATGTATAATCAATTAAGTTTCAGCAAAAAAATAATTAACATAGCAAAATAATAATCATTATAAACAACAACAAAAAAGAAGCAGGGATAAATTAAAAGACTAAGATGTAAAGATGAAATGAAAAAGAGAGAATAGCTCTGCATTTGGTGCCACTTTGATGTATATGCTCATACCAGAAGAGGCACCTGAGAGAATCAGGAGTTTAGCAGAACTTTAAACAGATTCATGGTGCCAGGGGGACAAAAATTGGAGGTCATTGCCTTCTCAGGACAGGGGTCATAGTAAACACCTTGGGTTTTCATTGGTGATTACAAAGAAATACACGCTACAAATGAGGTCTATCATAACAAGACGGCTTTTATAAGAACTGAAGTCAAACCTTGATTGAATTAAGGTGATATGGAGTTTTTATCCACCTACCAGAAAAAAATATAAATCCTCTCTTGTGGAAGATAACATCATCAGACACCTAAATTTTCTCTACTACTTTGTATGAAATGTGTAGTTTACATTTAAAAATAAACAAGATAAGGAGACAAAACAACATGATCACAACCAAGAAACAGACAATAGGAAATCTAAATAATCGAGTGATTAGAAACAGATTTTAATATTTTAAAGGAAATAAAAGACAACTTAAAATGTTAGTAAACACTGAAAAATTGTAAAGAAAAATCAAATGAAAATTCTGGATATGAAAAAATGCAATAACTGAAGTCAATAATTCAATACACGGGTTTATAATAAATTAGTCACAGATGAAAAGAGGATAAGTCACCTTGAAAATAGGCCAAAAGAAAATATCGAGAATGAAGTATAAAGAAAAAAAGGAAGAAAAGATATAGAAAATTACATAGAAGAGACATAGCCATAAAAATGTTCCAACAAATGTGTAATTAAGAAGGAGAGAAAAATGGGGCAGAAAAATAGTTGAGGAGTATGGCTATGGATTTTTCAAAACTGGCAAAACAGATCAAGCCACAGATTCAGGTAGTATTAGGAATCCAAAAAAGGTTAACTACAAAGAAAGCTACACATAGGTACACCATACTGAAATCAACGAAAAACAAAGAAAAAATAAGAAAATCAAAAAATCATCCATAAGGAAGGAAAAGAGATGAGTTTGATGGGAATCATAGTTAGACTCATCATTGACTTTTCAATAAAAACAATGAAGCCAGAAAACAATGAAATATATTTTCAAGGTACCAAAAGAAAATAACTGCCAACCTAAAATCTGATAATCAGTGAAAATATCTTTGAGAAATAAAGATAAAATTAAGATACCTGCAGACCAAAACAAAAGGATCTGTTGTCAGCAGATGCACCAACATTGTTAGTTGATTCCACTAATGGCAATATTAAAGGAATAACAGTTTTTTCTACGTAGGAAAAAGTCCTGGTGATTGAGAGCAGGCATGAGGGAGCTTCTGGGTACTAGCAAAATTCTATTGACCTAGATGATGGTTACAAGGTGTATTTACTGTGTAATAATTCATGAGATTTACCCTTATGATTTGTGCACTTTATGTGGATGAGTTAAACAGACACAGTTAATGAAGTGGCTATGGATCTGAACAATCTACCTGGAGAGAAGCATAAAGAAATAGAGAAATGAATACAATGAAGGAGAGGTTTAGAGACACAGAGGCTAGAAAGTCTAGTAGCAGTTACAAAAGGGGAGAATAGAGATAACAGAGGAGGCACAGTATTCAAAGAAATAATGACTGAGAAAAGACTACCAAGAGCGAAGCCAAAATCCTCTCTAAAGTGCTGAAAGAAGACAATTATCAACCTGGAATTCTATACCATGCTTCCTTGACTGAATTGTGCTCCCCAAAGTCCATGTATTAGAAACAACCCCCACTGTGACAGTGTTAAGAGGGTGGGAAATTCTATGACAATAATTGAAAGGTGGGGCCTTGAAGAGGTGATTAGGTTGTGAGGACCATGCCCAAGTGAATGGACTAATAAATTGATGGTTTAATGGTGATCATGGGCATGGTTCTGAGAGCTTTAAAAGAAGAGTGCATGAGGAGCTCCCTATCTCTGCTCTGCCATTTTCGCCATGTGACATCCAGCATTGCTGTAGAGTCACCTCACCAAATGTGTTCCCTGGACTTCGGACTTCCCACCCTCCAGAACTATAAGCAATAAATATTGTTTCTCCACAAACTACCCAGTTTCAGGTATTTTTGTTATAAACAACGGAAAGGGACAGATGCCAACTTACCCATCAAAATAAGAGTGAAATAAAGACATTTGCATTCACTTATTCACAAATTTTGTTGTTGTCGTTCAACAATTGCTATTGAGCACTTATGCTGTCTAGACATAGAAACATAGTATTAATGAAATTGAATAAAGTCCCCACTCTCACATTTCAGGAGGTCAGAGTTTGAAATGAAGCTCATGGAGCTAAAATTTCGTATTGGCAAGGCTGGTTTCTTCTGGAGTCCCCAGGAGAAATCTGTTCCTTGACCATTTCAGGTTTTAGAGGCTGTTGGCATTCATTGGCCTGTGGACACATCACTCCACTCTCTGCTTGCTTCAATTATCCCCCTTGCTTGCTTTCTGACTCTGACTTCCTCATATGAGGACCCTTGAGATTACATTGGGGTGACTCAGATAACTAAGGATAATCCCTCCATCTCAGTATTCTTAACTTAGTCACAACTGCAACATTGCTTTTGTCATAAAAGATAACATTAACTGGGTCTGAGGGTTAGGACGTGGGCATCGGTGGGAAGCCATTACTCAGCCTACTACAACAGGTATGCATTTTCTGTTGGATTTTACCTTGGAGTAAAATAATTCAGGTATAAGATATTCATTACATTTAACATTAATTGACAATGCCTAACAATGTTTCCAAATCGTTGTACCTATTTATATTTCCACCAGCAGTATTTCACATACTCTTCAACACCTGGTACTATCAATCTTCTTAATTTTACCCATTCTGGTGGATTTTATGGTGGAAAAATAAAGACTACAGTAGTTTTACTACTAATAACCCTTTGCAGAAAGAGGTACTAAGGAGTCCACTTTATAATGAAGGAAACAGAAGCAAGAAAGAAATAGTAGGTTAAAGACGAAACTCACAGGAAATAAAACATTAAAATTTTGATAAATTTATGACTAATTTAAAGAGTAAAAATTGTGGAATAAAGTTTAAACATCATGTAAGAGGAAAAGTTAAAGTTTTCTAAGGTCCTTATGTTGTTCAAGAGGAGAGCAGATAAAAGCTATTAGAGAAAAGAGAGGGGAGAAACTTACTTTGCCAGGAGAGAAAAAGAGGGAAAGAGTATTTCAGAAAGGTAGACCACCCTATGCAAATATGCAGAGGCCTGAAGGAATCTGACACACTTCTAGAAGGGCAACAAGTGGCAAGTGAATGTAATTTGGGGATAAATTGTGTAGGGCTATTTCAGGAGATTTTTAGGAGTCTGACCAATGAAGAGCCATTAACATTTTAAAACAGATAAAACATTTTAAATGGTTTTAAAAGCACAACTGGCATAACTTGATTTATGCTTTTAATACAATTATGTTTTTAATATAAATGTCTTGCAGAAATGTAAACTGCAATCATCAAAACAGTTAAGTAACTATTGTAATAATCAGTGTATAAAGTGGCAACTTAATATTTCACCTCAAGGCACTGTGCTATGTACATCTGTCAATACAAAAATTAATGACGTTGCACAACCCAAGTGACTTATAAGGCAACTTACTGTAGAGAAAAGGGAAAGGAAGTGAAGGATGTCGGGTATCAGCGGCATAGAAGTCATGGGATTCAAGAAGTGCTATGTAATGACCCTGGTGATTAGTTCTCCTGCACTACCTAGCCCTTCCTCAACACACACACACGCGCACACACACACACACATGATGTCTGATGTCCCTTTCCATTATTTGGCTTGTACGTTGTTGAACAAATGTCATCAGGAAAAAAACAAAAAAAAAGACAAAAAACAAAAAGCAGTTTCGGGGTTTGGGGTTTAGAACATGATTTTATGCTGCCTGTTGAGAGCATTTCTTTCTTGTTTAAGATGTCAGTGTATCAGACTCTGAAACCAATCCCATAAATGATTAGTAACACTTTAAGGGTTTCTAAAACATGTGGGGTTTTCTTCCTTTTTTTTTTTAACCAAATTATCCAAAAGAAAGCTATTATAGACGGAAGTAAACCGTGCCATGTCCCCATATGGTTATTATGACTTTTTGTAGTATAGTTATAGACTTGAATCTCAATCCTGCATCTAGTACTGAAATCACAGGTTCAAGTAGAATCACTTTTTTTCTCCCATATACTTATCTATTCTAGTGTGTATCATTTGCTTGAAAGATGAATGTCTCAAATTGCAAGGAGCACAGATGTGCCTCTCTTTCTCAGTTATAATGATGAAAAACTCCAGTAAGCAATTATTTTGTGAATGAATTTTATGGAATGCCAATTCATGCTGCAAAACTAATTTATCTTTCTGTTAACAACAAACATTACCCAAATGTCCCCCCACCTGCCAGAATAAGTATGATGACAAATACAAGATTTTAGAAAAACAATGTATTTACCAAGTTCTGAAGCAATGTTCAATCATAGCAAAGCTACAAACTTTATGAGAAAAAATCCATTAGATTTTAATATGTTGCACTATATCACAATCTAGAACATTGTACTGTTACAGTATTTCAAAGAAGCAATCTTGTTATGAAAGTTGTTTTGACCTCAGGAAAGGCAATTGGAAACTTATGAAATATTATGCATACCTCAGAAGCACTGGGAATGTTATTACTGACCCTTTGTTTACTGTCTGATTCATTATTTATAACTAAATACTTAAAGATGTAAAATAAGAGTCTTTATTGTTTTTTGGTGTAAATGGTCAAAAGTTAAAAAAGAAAAACCTCAATGCTTTCTACTGTATTTGGTGTTTGGTCTAAACTCTGGGTTCCCTACCAAATAAAAAATCAGAAATATTCTTGAGGCATTAGTATTCACAAAATGAATAGTCTCTAATTACTTAAACTACTGCATCACCACCTCCTCCAAGATAAAATCAACCTATAACACCCTTACTTTTGTACTACCCCATGTGGGAAAGGAAGAAATTTATTTTCTGATACCCAAGATTAGTTCATCTTGATATCCAAGATTAGTTCTCTGTGGCTGCTGCAACAAATTACCACAAACTCAGTGGCTTAAAACAACAGAAATGTGTTCTCTCCTTGCCTCTGCCAGCTTCTGATGGCTCCAAGCGCTCCTTGGCTGAGGCCACATTCCATCCCCTTCTCCTCTTCTTTATGTCTCTCTTCTGTGTATGCCTCAAAACTCTCTCTGCTTCTCTCTTATAAGGAGACATGGGATTACTTTAAGGGCCCAACCAGATACTCTAGGCTAAACTCTTCCTCTCAAGAGACTTACCTGTATCACATCTTTTATTGTATTAGGTAATATTCACATCTGTGATTGTATCCCATAGTTGTCTGCCACTTCTGAGATTTTCTCCTTCTGATTCCCGCCTGCCCCCTTCTCCCTTTCCTTTATGTCTTTGACTGCTCTCCCTTCAACCATTCTTTCCTCTGACCATGAAACCATACTGTATTAGTTTGCTAGGGCTGCTATAACAAAGTACAACAGCCTAGGTGGCTTATGCAACAGAAATTTATTTCCTTATGATTCTGAGGCTAGAAGTTCTAGATCCAGGTGTTGGCAGGCTTGGTTTCTCCTGAGGCCTCTCTCCTTGGCTTATAGATAGCCATCTTCTCTCAGTGTCTTCATATGGTCTTCCCTCTGGGAATGTACGTATCCCAATCTCCTCTTTTTACAAGGACACCAGATGTATTGGGTTAGGGCCCACCCTAATAACCTCATTTTAACTTAATAACCTCTTTAAAGACCCTATCTCCAAATACAGTCATATTCTGAGGTACTACGGTCCAGAACTTCAACAAATAAATTTTGGAGGGACAGAAGTCAGCCCATAACACATACCATTCTTTCCCATTCTGAGGGAACAAAAGAAAGAAAAATAACCTTCTATCTAAAGAACTACTTCAAACCACCGTCTGTATCAGACATTTACTTCTCATTCAATGTCCTGTGTTCCCCCACATTTCTTGGCACTCTTGCTATATGGTGGAGTCTTGGAACTAATTTTGGGGTGGGCAGTACTCCATTTTAATGGGCTAGTAAGGGCTTGTACTATAAAAATCTGGATATGAAAAAAGGAAGGTAATTTCATTTTAGGATCAGAGTCCCATCATATTGGATTATGCAAATGGATTATACTATTCTTTTCACAGAAAGCCATTTATATGATATTCTCAGCTGCATTTTGTTCTCACACCCTCAAAAACCTTCATCAGTGGAGGTTATAGGAAGCAGCTTTACGAAGTCAATTATGGCATTTACTGTAGAAAAATAATTTAGTACATATACAAAAGTCTTTGCTTCCCCCGAGTATTCCTTTTAAACTCTTGGCCAATGATAATCTTGTAACCCACATATTTGTTTTTGTGGTTTGGGTTTTTCTTTATTTGTTTTGCCTAAAGCCTTATTGGGGATGCAAGTTTTACAACTATAATGTTATGTCCAATGTCCACAAGGGTAACCACTTCTGCTCTTAGTCATTCATGCAACTCCTGTGCCTAGAACAGGTGCACAATAAATATATATTAAATAAGTGAATGAGCCAACTTTACAGGAATATAAGGCCTGAAAATCTGCATTGTTATTTTTTCCCCTAATCTTGAGTTTCTTTTTTTACTTTTATTTCTCTTCACCCGATTATATTTGTCCTTGATGGAATAATTAGTCTTATATCAATAATTTTGGAATGTATTTTCTCTAAATTATGAATGTATATATTAAATAAAGCTCTGAAAATATCTTAATAAACATTTCATTGAATAAATTATCTCAGTTGATGTATATTGTTTTGGATACTTTTTGAATGATGCAATGCCTGGAACAACCTTAGCAAGAGGCTTTCTGCCTTCATCTTACATCAAGTCAGCAGTCACCACAGACGGGTTAAAGCAGCAGTCCAAAATGTCAGTCAGAAACCCCCAGTATCCAGCAAATCTTTCAGGAGTCTGTGAGATCAAAAGTATCTTCAAAATAGTGTTAAGACATTATTTGTCTTTTGTACACTAATTGTCTTATTAGTATGTAGTGAAGTTTTCCAGAGGCTACATGATGTGTGATTATCACAAACTTAATGAAGAAGCTACTTGTCTTCTATTAAGCAAAACGTTAAAAAGATTAGCAAAAATGTAAAACAATGTCACTTTTCTCACTAAATTTTTTATTCTAGAATAACAATTTTTATTCTAGATAATTTTCACAAAAAACATATTAGTTATGTTGACAGGCATTTATTACTGTCATTTTAAACAATTATTTTAATTTTTTCAGTTTTAATTTTTAACATGGTAAATATTGATAGAAATAACCCATATAAACAAAAGCTCTTTGGATGGTCCTCAGAATGTTTAAGATTGCAAGTTTCTTAAGACCAAAGAGTGAGAACCGCTTCGTTGAAAGAAAGGATTCCTTCCTCTATATTATAGGAAAACAAAAACATTTTCCCTTTCATTATTCCATTGGGCCACTCATCGCAGGAAACACCCATGACGTCATAATTAGGCACCACCTTGGAACTCAAAAAAAAAAAAAAAAAAAAAAAACACTCAATAAAGTGAGATGAATTTGAGTGACAGCTACCCAAATAGACAATCTATGGATCTATGGACATAGCCCCAAAGTATATTTTCTTTTTCAAGTTCCATCCTACATCTACCCCCAAGTTGAAACCAGAGTTATCTTCTTTCAATTACTGGCTGCTGAGAAATTAGGATCTTTTCCTGTCTGAGTTTCCTGAAACTATTCCCCATTCAGAGAATTTCCTGACATATTTGACTGGTGATTCTTACATTTTGGATGCCACTGCCCAGAGATCTCTTTACACAAGGCTATTTCTCAGAGGTATAACCTTGGTCTGGAATGGTAAATATATCTCATAGCAAGTGACAACTCTGATGCATTGTTAGCAGCTAGCTGGAACACTGAGAAGGATTCCGAGGCATTTCCTGGCCTACAAAGACAAAAGCCATAATTGAATAGCGGTCTACCCTGGCTGCTAGAAGGAAGAGTGTTGGCTCATGTA
>NW_007732325.1:34663-42933 GCF_000696425.1 Galeopterus variegatus | reverse complement strand
TCTTACATTTTGGATGCCACTGCCCAGAGATCTCTTTACACAAGGCTATTTCTCAGAGGTAAAACCTTGGTCTGGAATGGTAAATATATCTCATAGCAAGTGACAACTCTGATGCATTGTTAGCAGCTAGCTGGAACATTGAGAAGGATTCCGAGGCATTTCCTGGCCTACAAAGACGAAAGCCATAATTGAATAGCGGTCTACCCTGGCTGCTAGAAGGAAGAGTGTTGGCTCATGTACTGTGTATTTGCTGACCCTATGAAATCAACTGGAATCATTATGGTCAGAGGTACAACAAGACAATAAATGCTAGTCTATAAAAAGATTACACAGAAATATAATTACTATGATAAATAATAACAAGTGTCAGCAATAATATCTCTCATAAATAAACTCAATCTGCTTGAAATATAATGATAGGTTTTGGAAATCAAAGAAACAAAGACACATAAGAACATAAGAGTTATCTTGAAGGTTTGCAATAACATAGCCTGTGTATCTATATATCTGAAAAACCCTTTAACTTTCACATGACTTAAGATAGATGTCAACTACTCTTGATTTGGGCACTTTCAGGAGCTTGGCCAGACCTTTCTTTCAGAAATAATCTTCTGAGAATAAAATCTAGGAAGGTGAATTTTAGGGATGCCAACTGTGGCTCTTGACAACTTCCAGATGTTGTCGCTGCTGCCGTTACAGTATGGCATCTGCTACAAGTACTCAATTTCTTTACAACATTTCATCTTGTTGGTATAATTAATAATTAATGCATAGAGGAAGAAGAGGAAAAGCTGGAAGAGGTGGGGGAGGAGGAGGAGGAGGAAGAGAAAGTGGAGAAAGGAAAAGGACACAAGTTGTTCCTGGAGCTTTGAAGTAGTCTGGGTTTTTCCTTGCTTGGCAGCAAGCATAGGTACTATATATTTCTTTAGAATGTGTTCCTCTGACTATTAGTTCTAGTGACACCCCACTGCCTTAGCAGTGATACAAGCTGGCAATATATTTTTTTAAATCACATTTTGTGGAAGAAATAGAAGAAATTGCAGCTCCTCTGAGAATGGGATCCAAGCACTGACAAGAACACTGACTTGTTCCTTTGCAAATTTGTTTTTTTGTCATTTTGCCTGAGAGTTATACTGAGGAGAAGTATACACAGGAAAGCAAGTGATGCCTGGAGCTAATAAATCTGGCTCTAAATACGGCCAGAAAAAAAAAGTAAAACCAGAAAAGACTAATACAGAATTTGTTCCCTTGGAAACAAACAAAATACTTAGTGCTTTTGGAAAAATAAATAAATATATTCACAGCACAATTTTCAAAAAAATTTTGCTCTAAAATGAAATTCTGACTATGTAATCACAAATAGCACTAGTAAGAAATAAGTGGGGGGCAGAAATATAGAGACAGACTTTTATAGTTTACAAAGCATTTACATGCATTTGACTCCGTAGCTCAGACTACAAAGTTTATGTACAAATGATAAGATGAAGTGAACCAGAAGTGATGCTAGATATTGCTTAACTGATGAAGGTTAAGTGTCACAAAGAGCAGAACCTGGCTCCCCACCCTCCAACAAAACCTAAAAATACCAGAAGGGATTTTTAAACCTTGTTTTGGGATAAAGTTAAAAAGTTATGTATTAAATGGATGACTTTAAGGATTTAGATTAAGAAAATGGCGATTACTAGGAACCAGGATGAGTTCCTTAAGAGTAAGTCTTGAAAATGTTACTCCTTGTAAGAATGATAAATTTGAATTTTGTAATTCCGCAAACAAGGTGGCACACTCTGATCTTCCCCCTGAACAAAAGGAGAAATATGGTATTTCAGACAATGATACTCAAAGTATGTATTAACTCTTTTCTACAAAATAAATGAATTGGGCTGTTAGATGTCCTCTAACGCCAATTATTTTTTATTAATTAATTAATTAACTAATTAATTAATTATAACATTCTAAGATGGTGTTGTGGAGGAGTTGCAGGGGAGAGGAGAGTGTGAGAAGGAAAGGGGAGGGAGATAGGGTGGGAGAAGGAGGAAGGAGGGAGGATGGGGCATGGTCAAGGCCCACGGCACTCTTCTCATTCCAGCAGGAGAGCCCAGGGGGCTTCTGTCAGCGGCTTGGTGGGTGTCACTGGACTGGATGCAGATGTCAGGGGTCATGGCTGAGGCCCTTGGCCCCCCACCACTCCATCTCGGGAGCTCGGGGCACTTCCATTGACAGCCTGGTGGTCATCACTGGGCTGGATGCTGACATTGCGGGCATGGCCGAGACCCTTAGTCCCCCATTGCCCTGGCTTGGGGGACTAGGGCACTTCTGGTGGTAATGTGGTTGTCATTACCAGGCTGCATGCTGATATCAGAGGAGGATGGCTGAGGCCCTCAGCAACTTCCCACCTGGGCTTGGGAGCCTGGGGGGCTTCCAGTCCTTCTAGGTTTTATAGGTGGTCTTTGGTGGTGTTAGACCTTTACTGGTTACTATTAGAACTTTGCTTCCGATCTGTAGGTTTTTGTTTTTTCTTTCAGTTCTATGTTGGATTATCTGCTGTTCCCACCACTTAAACTGTGCACTGGAACTAATTTTTTTGTCCTTTGGTTACTGTGCTTGAGCTCTGTGGTTGAGCTAAATTGCTGCTTTGCTGCTGATTCTCTGGAGAAGGTTTTTTTGTGCAGCTCAGGTTTTAATTGTTGACCTTGTAAGCACTTCTGGGTTTTGTGAGGTCCGGTCCACCAGGGTTGTGTGGAAACTCTGGTCTAGGCTCGAGTCTTTTCAGCAAACTGCAGCCCCTGAAGTTCTATATTACTGCCTAGTCTCCACTGAATGGTTCTGCACTGATTGGAGGGCAGATCGGCTGTCCATGTTGTGCCCCAGTGCTCTCCCAGTGGGCCCATCTCCCCCTCACCCCCACACTCCAAACACTTCCCATTGGGTGGGTCTTGTGCAGGTCCCTTACGATGACTCATTGGCCTCTGAGTGGTTCCTTTTTTTCAGTGGTCTCTCACTCCTATGTGGGTCCATGGGAACACCTGGGGGCCACCAAGGCTCTCTTCTCCTCTGCAGTCTCCAAGCAACTTCATACAAAGGGCACAACATTGGCTTTTGCCAGCTCTTGCTCCAGGGCCAGCCTTGAAATGGTCAGGGCTCGAAACAGTCCAAGTAGTCCTTTCTTTGCCTTCATGCACTCTGTAGGTCTCTCCTCCTCTTCCCCTGAGCTCTAGTGGCCCCAGCTTGGCAGTTGTTGCTTTTTAATAGTTGTAAATTGGTTGATTGTGGGAGACAGTGATGCTGGGGCTGTCTATTCTGCCATCTTGATCAGAAGTCTCCAAAATTTTTAAATCTAGCATACTAGTGAATGATGGTCACAGGCTTATCACAGAAATATGTCCTTAATTCTCTCTTAATCAACCTTGTTATTAACTTGAATAAAAATATGATCATATTTATCAAATTTATAGATGACAGGTGATGGCAGAAATAAGAATGTTGAATGTCAGATTTAATTTCTGAAATAATCTCAACTGGTTAGAACAACTTGTTCCTTGTGGTATCCCTACAGCATAGCACAAAGACTGCCCACACACAGACCTCAAAAATTATCTGTTGAAAGAATGAATGAATAAATGAATGTATGGGTCAAAATTAACAAGGTGAAATTTATCAAATAAAATTAATTTATTCAGGTACAGAATAGACTAAACCTGGTTTGACAGTAATTTAGATAAATATAAGCCAGATACGGTTCACTACCAGCTCAATTTAAGCTGAATCCAATTAACAGAGGTAAATATCTAGTGAAATTATCTGTCATTTGTTCTGGTCAGACTATGTGTAAAATACTGAATTCCTTCTGAGCATCACTTTCTAAAACCCACACTGGCAACCCAAAGTTCAACAACTGTATCCTGATTTGGAAGCAGGATATTAAGAGGTCTGGAAAGCTTGTCAGGAGATATAACTAAAGTATCTAGGATGTTCAACTTGGAAAAAGAGAACAGTTAGGAGGGACATGCTTCAAATATCTGGAGGGCTGTCATGGAAAAGATATGTTAGAGTCATTCTGTGTTTGACCCAAGCAAAGCATATGGAAGCCATAGGGAAACATCTTGCTTTAGTACAAGGAAGGGATTTTTAAATTAGATCTGTCCAAAAACAGACTAGTCCACCTTGTAAAGAAGGGAATACTTCATTACTTTAAAGGTTCAAGCAAATCTGAATAATATGCCAGGGGCTTTGCAGATAAATTATTCTTGTATCAAGTAGAACATTATCATCAATGATTTGAAAAACTTTTCCTGGCCTAATATTCTATGATTCTATGACCCCTGAGGGTCTTATTGCCTCCCTCTTCAACACTATCATAAATCTTTCTTTTATATTCTTCAAACTTAATACCTGATCAGGTTGATCTTTGTTCTACGTCCCATTATTCTTGCTGGCTCATGCCGTAGTCCTCCTGCAATGGTTAATTTTATATGTCAGTTTTACTGGGCTAAGGGATGCCCAGATAGCTGGTAAAACATTATTTCTGGGTATGTCTGTGAGGGTGTTTCCAGAAGAGATTAGCATTTAAATCAGTAGACTGAGTAAAGAAAATGCCCTCTCCAATGAAGGTGGGCATCATCCAATGCCTGAGGGCCTTCATGGAACAAAAAGGCAGAGGAAAGGTGAATTTGTTCTCTGCTTGAGCTGGGACATCAAACTTCTCCTGTCCTTAGACATCAGCCTTCATGGTTCTCAGGCCTTCCAACTTAGACTGAATTACAACACCAGCTTTCCTGTTTCTCCAGCTTGCAGATTGTGGAACTTCTCACCCTCCGTAATCACATGCACTAATTTCTATAATCTCTCACTATATATCTATATTTATATCTATATACACACATACACACACAAAGGTACTTCAAAGTCAGTGGGAAAATGGAATTAAAAGATTATAAAAATCTTTCTGTAAACTTTTTGAAGACCCTGTGTGTATGGGTATGTATGTGTATGTGTATGTGTGTATGTGTATAAATTTATGTATGTATGTGTATCTACACACACACACACACACACACAAGGGGTCTGTTTCTATTGGTCTGTTTCTCTGGAGAACTCTGACTTCATACTTCTACAATCTGACTTCTATTCCAACTATGGCAGAAAAAAAAATATTCCCTCTTAAAAGTCACACCTTCTTTGCTGTTATAGTAAATGCTCTTGCATTAGTTATTCTTAACTATTGCTTCCTCTATATTTTCTTGCTTCTCCAATTACTTTCATCTTTTTTCGATGGCCTTTTTTTCCCCTCCTTCCACTCACGAATCATATTGTTTTCCTAAGGCACCAATGCTTTCCATGTAGAAGCTTTTACTACTATTTTTGATTGTGGGATTAGGATAATTTTTAAATCCTTAATTACAATAGGATAATGTTGGGCCGGCCCGGTGGTGCACTGGAGAGTGTGTGCCGCTTGGGAGTGTGGCAGCGCTCCCGCCAAGGGTTCGGATCCCATGTGGAGACCGGTTCCTGCTCACTGGCTGAGCGCGGTGCGGGTGCAACACCGAGGGTTGCGATCCCGTTGCCGGTCCCCGGTACGGGCGTGACACCGAGGGTTGCGATCCCGTTACCAGTCAGTAAAAAAGACAAAAAAAAAAAAAACAATAGGATAATGTTGGCAATATAGTTAATACTGTCTACATCTTTCTAATTTCTCTAGATGACAAGTAGTAAATACTGATTTGTTTGACAATATTTATTTGCAGTTGTTTAGTTTTATTTTCCTAGTTTAGTTGGGGAAAATACTTCAGATTTTACCATTTTCTTTTCATAGTGAACAGAGGGAAAATGCTTCAACTTTTATTTTAAAGAATGTTTATCTTGGAGGAATTTTACAAGATCATATTTGCTATCATATCAATCCTCATTACAGATGTTAGAATATTTTATGAACTTTTGCATTTAAAAATGAGTCTGAGGACAGTGTGACAAATCATGTACATGGAATGGCTGAAGAAACCATCAGTCCTTCCCACATCAGCCACATATCAAAATTAAACTTAGTTTGTAGATACAACCATAGCTGTTAGAAAATTTTGTAGCAAATGGAAGCTCTATTTCCCAAGTCTACATTATGCTTGTACCTCAAAGGAATCTCCTATCTCTTATTAAGTAGCCACTTTGGGCTTTTTACAATTATTCGAGTCATACACTATATATTTATTGTTAACACCCCTCATCTGTATATCAGATATTAGCCAACACCGAAATATTACTCATTCAAATGCTGATTGCCCATTCAAAGTAACTGAAAGTACAGTTAAGAGTATGTGGTTGCTACTTGGAGACTGATTTAAGTCACATGGTCTCAGAGTCTGAACAAATGTGTGTCCTTACCAAAGGCCTACACCAGAGCTGTAAAATAAAAGTTTCTGTGAAGATGAAAATGTTATTTCTCTACTGTTCCATATGAGAGCCACAAGCCACGTGTGACTACTGAGTACTTGAAATGTGGCTAGTGCAGCTGAAGAACTAAATTTTCAATTTTATCTAATTTTAATTAACTTAAATTTAAATAGCCTCATATGGCTAGTGACAAACATATTGGACAGAACAAGTCTAGTCTCTAGAAAATATAACCATGATTATTCCTATGGTCTCCTTTTTTAGGAATAGGGGTAAATGTTAATAGCATTAACATAGTACTATTGTACCAAAGCATAATACTGCACCAAAACATTTACACTGACTTAGTATACATATCACAAACATTTATAGAATATACTAGACATTAGGTGCCAGTTGTCATGCTAAATGCTGAGGAGCTTTTAAGAGCTCCTTTAGGAGTTCACAGACTATTGAGAAATGCCATAAGTAAATAAATTAATATAATTTTACTTGCTATTAGAGACATCTGAATAAAAAATTGTGGGGACACAGCATGTAGAATAACTGTAGAAGTTAAAAAGATTTAATTGAAGAGTTTTATTAAGCTGAGACACCTAGAATAAGTTACAAAATGATATGGGGGTAAAGGAGTGTGAGGAAGTGGACAGGCAATACAGAAAAGACATGGATACTGAAAAGTCTTGGTGTGTGTAGCACATAACAGACTATTCCACAGATAGCGTGCAGCAGCAGAGAATGCTGCCAGAAAGAATGTTCCAGGTTGCTTGTGAGAGTCTGGTAAGCAAGAGGTTTGGAAACCAAGTGGTCAAATAGTACCCTATACAGTAGTACCCTACTGTTAGAATTTTTACCCATCGTTATAAATACAGGTACTAAAAAAAAAAAAATCTGCTTAACTATAAGTTGTTATAGTGAGATCGTGTCTGCCTTATCTGCCACTGTACTTACTCCTTGTTTTCTGATAAAGAATTAATAAATATTAGTTTTATGAATGAATGCTTCTGCTAGTTTGAAGCTTGATACCCTCTGGAACCATGTTACTTACCATTTCCCAGCTACCTATTTGACTTCTGTTTTTACACCTCTTGGTCCACCTTCAGGTTGCCAGACAGTGTCGCCATTTGGTGGCACTGAGGTTTTATGAGTTCCCTGCATTTCAAATAAAGCTGGGAACATTCATAGACAAATACATTTGTGGCATTAGATTTGAGTCATCCAGAATAATATACTTAGATGGGAAAGGAACTGAAATAATTCTCCTTAATCAAATCTATCAATAGGATTTTTAATTAAAGGGAATATGTATTTTTTTTAAATGAAGAGTGAGTTGTAAAAGGGAAAGAGAAAGGTACTCCAGAGTAAATATTACTCTTCAATGATCTCAACATAGGGAAGAATAAATGTTCCCTTACTTCCCTCATTTTATTCGTAGCCATGTACACCTATTACTTTATGTTCGTATTTCTTCATTATTTGATAGCCCTAATCTCCGTAACAGAAATAGGAAAGGCTCTAGGATAAATGAAAGCAATTTCATAACCTTTATGATATCCGAATTTATTCATTTTGTGCAAAAAAAAATTTTTTTTAAAGAGTAATTACCTTCAGTAATGTCATCCACGTGTCCCTCAAAAGGTACATCGCTCTGGGCCGAGCCTGTGGCGCACTCGGGAGGGTGCGGCGCTGGGAGCGCAGTAGCGCTCCCGCCACGGGTTCGGATCCTATATAGGAATGACCAGTGCGCTCACTGGCTGAGCGTGGTGCGGCTGGTCTCAAAAAGGACAAAAAAAAAAAAAAAAAAAAAAAAAAGAAACATTTCTTTTAAGGACTGTGAGTCACTGTGTGTTATTTTTGTTGTTTTCCCCCTTGCATGTTTCTTAGTGGAA
>NW_007732325.1:30673-34171 GCF_000696425.1 Galeopterus variegatus | reverse complement strand
ACGATTCCCTATACAAAGAGCACTGCTCAAAGTTACCAGCTAAAGAAAGGGTACTAATTGCAGGCACAGACACTTCTCTCTGCACCCTCCAACCCAAAACAAATAGAGGACAAAAGAAAAAGTTGCTAACTAGATTATTACTCCGCCGAAACACGGAGTAATAATACAAGCGAAGTTCTGAAACAACCCTATACTTATTCTCCCACCGTATCAGCTCGCAGCCCCCCGGAGTCCCTCACGCAGCCCTCCAAGCGGCCCCACCCCGTTCGCCATCCGGGGACGCGCCTCTCGCGCGAGGTGGGCGGGGCTTCGGCTCTTTGCCGCCCCCCCCGCTCGGGGCGCGCGTTCGGTATCTGAGCCGGGGGCGGGGTCTCTTGTCCCTCCGCGCGGCCCGTTCCGCCTCGCCTCTATTCTCGTCGTCGTTGGGCTGACGTGTCCACAGTTCCTTAGTATCTCGGAGAGTCGAGCAGACATGGCGGACGCCTGGGAAGAGATTAGGCGGTTGGCGGCTGACTTCCAGCGGGCACAGTTCGCCGAGGCCACGCAGAGGTGCTCGACCCTCCCTTTCATCGTGGAGCCCAAATCAGGCCCTGCGCAGACACGCCTGGATCTGGGCCCTTACCTCCCTGGCCCGCGGACTTTTTTACTCCCTGTAACCGTTCCAGCTTTCTCCCTCCGTCCCAATCCCGAATCGAAGTTCCTAGTTTAGGTCTCGGCGGCGAAGCTCGCAACCTGCGACGCCAGGGAGTCCCCCCATATCCGCCCTAGCCAGGTGCTGGCGCGGCCCGCCCCCACGATGGCCGAGGCTGGTAGCTGCAGGCTGTCCTAATTGAAGTCCCTCTGACCTCTCCTCACCCACCTGCCGCCGTGTCATTGAGGCATCGTTGCCTATTACACACTGACCTAGAATGAGAGACCCCCAAAAAGAGTACTTTGC
Source organism: Galeopterus variegatus (assembly GCF_000696425.1). Lineage (NCBI taxonomy): Eukaryota > Metazoa > Chordata > Mammalia > Dermoptera > Cynocephalidae > Galeopterus > Galeopterus variegatus. The sequence continues at coordinate 33,234 of NW_007732325.1, read as the reverse complement.
AAATAATATGTTGGCCTTTTAAAAACTTTTGCCTTTTTGTCTGCCAGACCTCTGACCCCAGCTGTCATTTTTAGGGACTCCAGAGCACTGACATTTTCTACAAACCCACTAACCTTTGGGGAATGTATCCGAGGAACCCTAACTCTTGCTTTTTCATGTCACAGAACTAAGGGAATCCTTTTTATCCATTAACTATTACCTGCTACGTCTTATTCCTTATGGGCTTGAAGATAGCAGTCCCTTGATGCTGGATTTTGCAATACTGAGAGCAAACTAGGGCACAGTAAGTGGGTGGGTAACTAACAGTAGCAGTTAATGGTTTTACTAGGCCAGATCCCCTGCCTGCCTGCAGACCAAATGTATGAGTGAAGCAGTTATGCACTTCATTTAAAAGAAAATGCTGGTTAAACTGGAAATTGAAGTAAAAGTAGGGCAGGTTTTTTCCCGGTATCTAAATTATATGTTCTCAATTTTCTATTCAGATTTGGAGAGTGGAAGCAGGCCTAAAAGAGGCAGCAAACTTGAAATCTGTAATAAAATGATGTGTACCGATTAAGTACATGATTTAAGTGTATGTAAACTTGCTTACTCTTAAGAGATTTTTTTCATTTCGTTGAACCAGCATTGTTATGCTAATGAAAGATACAGGTTTGGTAATGTAGAAGTTAGTGACTCTTTATTCAAACTCTTTTAAAAGCCTATTTTCATATGTTGTGTTAATTTTATTGAGCACCAATGTATCAAGTGCACTTTTAAAACTTAACTTTTTTTCCCCCTCAGATTGTCAGAGCGGAACTGTATTGAGATTGTGAATAAACTGATAGCTCAGAAACAGTTAGAAGTAGTTCACACACTTGATGGAAAGGAATATATTACTCCAGCCCAAATTAGTAAAGAAATGAGAGATGAGCTACATGTCCGAGGTGGTAAGTAATTCCTTAGTGTGTTTTTCTTCTGGATCTTTGGAAGGAAAAAAAATCCTTAAAACTATAATACTTTTCCATTGTTGATAATCAGCCTTAATATTTTTACCAGATTGATACTAACATGGTCATATAATTTAAATGAACTCAAATATTATCACTTTATAAATTTTTTTTTATTATTTTGAGTTATGTGTACTGTATGTGAATTGATAGTTTCTTTTCCCAGTTCATTAATTTATTGTGTGACTCAGGAGAGGGTACTTGGCTGCCTGTTATCAGGTGGTAATTGTGAAGGGGGAAACAGAGATTATAAAGGATTATAGATTCTTGAAAAATCAAGGCTGTATTATCATGCTTTTTTTAAAAACACCTACTTGTAAGTAGGTACAAATTAGGTAACTCAATTCAATATGGTGTTACACCCATCATACTGTATGAAATGCTATTACCAGCATCCCCAAAAGATGTTTTCCTTTGACTTTTTAAAATATGGACAGATTACTGAGCAAATTTGAAAACTGCTTGGTTAAAATAGAAGCAACTATGAAAGCAACTCCTCATTGGGTGTTATCAGAGTATAACCCTGTATTTGTTTTATTTCTTATTTTCCTGCATAGTGCCAATAAAATATGAGCTGTAATTTGGAATACGTAACAGATTTTCTTTTGCTGATTGTAGAAATCTACCTTTCAATTTAAAATAATTGAAAAGAGTATCCAGTTGTCAATATCTCTTTGGTCACAGTAGATAAATTCTGAGTTGTGAAGGGAGCTGAATAACTTCCATAGATCTAGCTGACTTGTTTACCAGTTGATACTCATAATTGGTCTGATGTGATTTAAAAAAAAAAAACTTTCAAAATAAATTATTGGCTGTGGCTTCAGCTATGAAGACTTACTCAGCTAATAGTTTGTATTTGAAGACATTAATTATTGTGGCTCTTTGTCCTTTGTAGAAGGACTTTTTTCAAAACTTAAAATCTGTAAGAATTTATAATTTTTGACTGATGTGTACTGACATGTATTTCAAACAAATGAATGTCTTTTCTTTAAAGGTCGAGTAAACATTGTTGATCTACAACAGGTAAATTTTGAATTTATAAAATTTTTGCTCTGATTTCTCAATATTTTGATTCTGTGATTTTATTCAGTGCTTTAAAAAGTAGTCACTAATACTGGTATTATATTTTGGGTAATGTTTGTGAAGAAATAGTTATATAACCCTCACTGATATGTTCATTCAATCTAATAAGTTCTGATATATTGAAATGATTTAGTAAATTCTTCTTTCTCAATTGACTTGCTTATTCTTTACCAAATAAACTCATACTTATCATCTTATGAAATTACAGGGTTTATGTAATTTTGGGAGAAAAATCACTAGAGTTTCATGTTTACGTGTTTTTAGTATGTGGAGTAGAGAAATATAAAAAAAGTAAGAGATAGTTTCCAAAAATATAAGCACACATGGCATCACCACGGTGTACTATATACAAGCTGGCAAATCTTGTGTGACATGGTGTCTTTTGTATGAAAATGTAATTTACTATTTAATATAAACTTTCCTAGCAAGTGAAAGTATAGTTCTTCATAACTGAAACTAATTAAGCAGTAAGCCTCTAGTTTCTTAATTTGA
>NW_007732325.1:27157-29742 GCF_000696425.1 Galeopterus variegatus | reverse complement strand
TGTATTATCTTTTAATTTTTTTTCCATGAACTTTGTATTATCTTTTAATTCTATTTTTCCATGAACTTTTTTTGTCTTTTTGTCTTTTTCCGTGTCCGGCAACGGATCGCAACCCTCAGTGTTGCCCCTGTACCGGACCGGGGACCGGCAACGGGATTGCAACCCTCGGTGTTGCTCCCGCGCCTCACTCAGCCAGTGAGCGGGAACTGGTCTGTATGTGGGATCCGAACCCTCGGGCGGGAGCGCCGCCGCGCTTCTCAAGCGGCGCACTTATCCAGTGCGCCACCGGGCCGGCCCTTCCATGAACTTTTTGAAGCACCCTCGTATTCCTCTCTGTTAGTGTTAAAAGCTAGAGTACAGTCTGAATCTGTATGTGTTGGTTGTCTATATGTTGGAAGCTGCCTATATCTAGAAAGTTAGTTAAACAGTCATTTTTATTTTACATTAAAAGTAAATTTATTTAGCAATTTGACTCATTTCTTGGCTCTGCTATGAGATAATGAAGTTTCCTAGAACCTGAATCTTCATTTTAATTTATATATCTTGTATGCTTGTTGAAATTTCTCAATCACATGATTGATACAATATCAGCTTGCAGCATGAGTTGAGTATGACTCTACAAATTCATATGTGTAATTTTGTTTTTTCAAATTAATAAAAACTTATGTCTTTACCCCCAGGCACTAACTCAGCGACTTGGTAGAATTATCAGTGGACATATTGATCTTGATAATAGAGGAGTAATTTTTACTGAAGCTTTTGTAGCTCGACATAAAGCACGCATCCGTGGACTATTCAGTGCTATTACCCGGTAAGCATGTTTTAAAGTATGTGTGTTTGTTTTTTTTTGATCATTGTTTGTTTGCATTTTTTTCCCTAGCAGCTGAATCTTTTTTTTTAAACAAAATCTCATTTAGGTCCCCAGTCTATTAAACAGATAGAAGTGGGGGAGCTTTGTGAAAAGGGAGTGGGGATTCTAGAGTCCTAGAATGCAGCTTAACTCTCTCCAATCCACTTCTCCTTTTCCCTACCTTCACCACCCTCATAACCCCAGATGCACTTATGCGGAACGCAGTTTAAGAACTGCTGCCCAGATCAGTATATCAAAGTCACCCCGGAATCATGGAAAGAGTATGCAATTTAAACTCAGAAGAATTTCGGTCACAGCTCTATCACATAGTAGTAACCATGTAACCTTGAGCAGATGAGTCAGTCACTTAACTTCTTTGGGTCTCAGATGAGGCTAGATGATTTTAGTATCCTTTTTACCCAATAACAGTTTATAATTCTAATAAATAACAATTTTACTTTCAAAATCACTAATTTTTCTAAAATAAGAATTTCTGAAATGTTTGGATCCATGTGACAAGCTCTAGTTTTCAGAAAACTACCTTCTCAATTATTTCCTTTTGCCCTATGTCATCAACTTCATCTCAGTGGCTTTGTGTCCCACCNAAAAAAATAATTTTTAGAATATGAGTAATGAATGGTGCTTATGTACACATATTCTATTTATTACTTTTGGAGCAAACTTATTTCAACAAAAAATAAACATAAAAGAGAAAATTGAGAAAAACCATTACTCCTAATTTTTTTTACCTGTTCTTTTCTTCATTATTAGGAACTATTTGGATCAGTTAGCTGAAGAGGTAAATGATAAATTGCAAGAAAGTGGTCAGGTAACCATATCAGAACTGTGCAAAACCTATGATCTTCCTGGAAACTTTCTGACGCAGGTATTTTTTCTTAATAATAATGAGTCTTTTTAACAAGGAATTTTAAACAAAGAATTTTAATGGGAAGGAACAATCTGCACTTTCTTACCATCAATTAATTTATTGCAAGTGTGTGACTTGATATATGTTGTAGTAGTACATTTTGGGGATACTTCTTGAATGTTGATGACTCTAAAGAGACGGTTTAAAAATGATTACAATCTTCCTGAACAAAGAGACACTCTAAAAACAATTAATAGACTAAGCTCTAGTGCTGTCTTCATGCAGTACAAAGTATACCATAAGTGCATGTATTTATTTAATGCTTCTTATATCAGCTGTACAGAATCTTTAACCAGGATATCTACAGTTCTGATTGTCCAGTTATATTTTAAGAAATAACTGATGCTGCTAAACATCCTACAGTGCACAAGATAGCTCAACAAAGAATTTTCTTGACCAAAATATCAATAGTGCCAGCATCTTTTGATGTCACCGCTTTTGCTCCTCTGAAATGCTGGTATGATAGGAAGAAGATCCAAGGAATCTCACATATTCTTTTTAGGTACTTGTGCCAATGTTCAAATTAAATATCTTAATTTATAGTTTAGCAACAGTGCTACCTGAAAATAGAGGCTATTTCCTTTGGTTGTTTTCTTTTTTTTCTTTTCTTTCTTTTTAAAGTCGTTTGACATTTTGTAGTAGTAGAAAACCATTTGGTACAGTGGAAAGCACATAGGCCTTGGAGTTAAACACACCTTGATTTTAATCCTGTCTGTTCCACTTATGTATTCAATATTAAGAAAATTATTTGGGCCAAGCCCGTGGCGCACTCGGGAGAGTGTGGCGCTGGGAGCGCAGCAGCACTCC
>NW_007732325.1:25893-26403 GCF_000696425.1 Galeopterus variegatus | reverse complement strand
ACACTGAGGGTTGCAATCCATTGCTGGTCACGAAAAAAGACAAAAAGGAAAAAAAAAAAAACAACAAAAAAAAAATAAATAAAAGGTCATTAACTTGTTCGAGAAACATTTTTCTATATCATAAACATAATCAGCTGAGCTTACTTAAGTAGATTTAACTTATCATGCGATGTGAAATATGCCCAGACTTATTTCAGACAGACCTGGCCTCAATCACAGTATAGCTGTGGGAATATACTTTCTTCAGTTGGAAAGCAGGTTACCAAGAATCCATATCATCTGCCTGTCTAGATCTTCTGGACAGAGATAACTTATTATTTACATCAGAGATTACTTTTTAGGTCTACTTCCCTAGGCTGTGGAATCTGAGAATAACATTTATATAAGGGTACTTCAAAATGTTTATGAAAAGATTTGTATTATCTTTTAATTTTTTTTCCATGAACTTTGTATTATCTTTTAATTCTATTTTTCCATGAACTTTTTTTTTTTTTTTTTTTTTTTTTTTTT
>NW_007732325.1:19533-24557 GCF_000696425.1 Galeopterus variegatus | reverse complement strand
AACCCCGGAATCATGGAAAGAGTATGCAATTTAAACTCAGAAGAATTTCGGTCACAGCTCTATCACACAGTAGTAACCATGTAACCTTGAGCAGATGAGTCAGTCACCTAACTTCTTTGGGTCTCAGATGAGGCTAGATGATTTTAGTATCCTTTTTACCAAATAACAGTTTATAATTCTAATAAATAACAATTTTACTTTCAAAATCACTAATTTTTCTAAAATAAGAATTTCTGAAATGTTTGGATCCATGTGACAAACTCTAGTTTTCAGAAAACTACCTTCTCAATTATTTCCTTTTGCCCTATGTCATCAACTTCATCTCAGTGGCTTTGTGTCCCACCAGCTTTTAAATATGTCCAAATTTCTCCCATTTTAAAACAAACCTCTATGAATCTCATATTCCATTCCATCTACCATCCTGTTTGTTCCTTTTCTTAAAGTGAACCTTCTCAAGAGTTGATGTCTACATTCACTGTCTTAGTTTTCTTACCTTACGTCACTTCTCAATTCATCTATCTGCCTTCTACCACTGACAGAGCTATGATGTCACTGTCGTTAAATCTAAAGTATACTTTCTGTCTTTTCCTTATCTTTGCAGTACCATTTAATTCCAGTTACATCTTCCTTCTTGAAATGTTCTCATCCTTTTTTTTTTTTTTAACACCATGCTTTACTGGTTTCTTCTTACCTCTTTTGGCTGCACCTTCTAAGTCACCTTTTCTGGCTCTCCTCTTTTCCCTAGCCTTTGAAGTTTTGTTTCAGGCCATATTTTCTTTTCAGTCCTGCATTGTCTTCCTAGGTGATCTCACCTATCTTTTAATTTCAGACCCATACCACCTACACAGCATCTCTACTGAAATGTTTTCCAAGTACGTCAAATTCAACATATTTTAAATAACTTGCCATCCCTGAGCATCCCGTTCCCACCCTCCCATCCCACCTGAATTTACTATTCCACTTGTGTTTCCACTACTAATAAATGTTATTATCTATTTGGTTTTGCCAGAAACCTGGGAGTTGACCTTTCTGTCATACTCTCCCTCACTGCCCTTTCTAGGACATGAAGCCTTTTGAATTCTGTATTCTAAATATTTCTATAATCTTTACTTCTCTGACATCACCATTTCTACGACACTAGTCCATTTGTCACCTGTTTTAGTAGCTTCTAACCAGTCTCCCTTTTTCTACTCTTACCACCTTTCGAGACTTTTTTTTACATGGCAGACATAGTGATTTCTTTTTGTTATTCAACAAATCAAGCAGCATTTTTTGAGCACCTAACACATGCAAGGCACTGGAAGTACAGAAGACTAGAAGATTAGCAGACAGCTTGCAACAGTTTTCTTCTTTCTTTCATTTTTTTTTTTTTTAATAATCTGAAACTTACAGAAATGTTGCAAGAGAACTTTTTTCCCTGATCCTTTTGAGAGGAAGTTGCTGATATGTTTTATTACCACAAATACTTACTCTATATCTCCTGCAAAGAAGGGCATTATCCTGTATAACTATAATAACAATCATGAAAATCAGAAACTTAACATCAATACATTACTGCTTTCTAGTCTTTGGATCCTATATATGTTTTACCATTTGTTCTAATATTGTCCTTTATAGAAAAAGGATCCAGTTCAGAATCACATATTGTATTTAATTGTCATGTCTCCTTATTTACCTTCAATCTGGAGCATTTACTTGGTCTTTCCTTGACTTTCATGACCTTGACACTTGAAGACGACAGGCCAGTTATTTTGTAGAATGTTCAGTTTTGCTTGTCTGTGTTTATGTGGTTATTCAGATTTTCATGTGGATATTCAGAATATTCATCTTTGGCAGAAATAACACAGACGTGACACTGTGTTCTTTTTATTGAATCCTGTCAGGTGGCATACAATTTAGATTATTCCAATTACTGATTGCATTGTAATCAAATGATAGAGGTATCTGTTATGCTTCTCATAAAGCTACTTGTTTTCCTTTGTAAATTGATAAGTATTTGTGGGGAGGGCAGTTTGGGACTGTGCAAGGTTTTTTGTTCATCAAACTTTCAATTTATTCATTTTTTTAAATCACTATGGACTCAAGGTTTCATAATTTATTCATTGGATTACAATCTATTATTATCATTATTTGCATTTTCAAATTCGCCCTGATTTAGCTAGTGGTCAGCTCTTCAAGCTGGCTTTTGTGTCCTTTTGGCCTGTCCCCTTCATTCTTGGAGCACTTTCTTTCCTTCTGGCACAAAATGTTCCAGGCTCAGTTCATACTAACTTTGTGTATCGAAAACCATAAGTTCATACTGATACCTCCAGTTCCAGTCCAACACCATCAGTTTCATTTCACTCTAGTTTTCTCCTTTTCCATATTTATAACTTTCTTCTTTGACCATGAGAAACCTAGTTCCCGTTATTCTTAATGTATTTACGCATTTAATTCCCCTTATGTGACTGATTTCCCATTGTTGCTGCCGCAGCTTTCTCCATGTGGAGAGTAAGCTCCCTCCTTATTCCATGTAGGCTTAGACGGCTTGCATCAGATCACTCTCCTAACACAAGAAACTGGTAGTTGTTTCCTAGGGAAAGGAATTGGGTAGCTGAGTGATAGAATAGAGGGGCATTCAGTTTTGTAACTTTTTTTGTACCCTGTGCATTTCTTATTTAGTCAAAAGATTAAAAATATATTTTTTCCTATTAATATCTTTTCTCTTTAACTAATTATTACAGTGAGTGTAATTTTTATAAAGATAAATAATGTTTATCTCACTCATAGTATCCCTGAGTTTTTCTATATGGAGATACTATCAAACCATGAGACGAAACCAAGTTCTGAGCTTCGGAAGATATTGCTAGGCTCTGTGACTTCCATAGTTCCAGTTCATGCACTATATCTTCATATTTCCCTCTTAAGGAACCACCCTACTTTTCTAGTGTAACTTCAAAGAAAACACCTGCATCTTTGATTTAAAACAGATTTTTAGTTATTGTTATTATAGGTATCCAAAAAGAAGATCAGTAAGCAATTAGAATGAGATACAAGGGTACTTAAAAAAGTTTGTGGAAGAAAAGAATTAAACTATACTACAAGTCCTTCCATGAACTTTTTGAAGCACCCTTGTATGTAGGTATACTATTTCATATTAAAGTAAAAATTGAGCTTAAGTTTCATCATACCAAGAAAAAAATCTAGGAATTTTGTATAACACAACATTTATTGAACAGTCACTATAAGTTATGCACCCAGAAATTTTAATTTAACATCCTTCAAGGAGCCCTCTACATTTTTGTAAGGATGTGTTCAGGCAGAAGGGAGTAGAAAACACATATAAAAACAAAACATAACAAGGTTGTAATAATTACAAGATAAACAAAGGAAAGCAAAACTCACAGAGCACCTATACCTACTTGATTTAAGGGTTCCAGATAACTTAGCTGAAAATTTGGGGTAAAACAATTTAATAAAATCATACAAGAATTTGGTAAGAAGATTAATTTAGTCAAAAATCCCAAACACAGGAGTTTTAAATATTTATTTTTAGACAATTGTTTTTGCTTTCTCAAGTTTGTTACAGAAGAAATTTCCAACAGACTAAGTAATCAACAATAGGGGATTAGAAAGTTGGGATTACTTTAAAAAGTCTTCTAATAATATGCACAAAAAATAAAAACATAGACTACCCTTAGCTAGAGAATAGGCAATACTGGCTTATGAATAAAGTAGAAAAGAAAAGAAATAAAACAGAACAGAAAAGAAAAATGTAGTCACAGTAAGAAATCTAGATCTCTTTCTTTATATATCTTTTTTACTTTTAAAAAAAGTCATAGTTTTTATTAAAGTAAATACACTCATTGGACTCTACCCAAAGGAATGAAAACATATGCCCATGCAAAGACTTGAACACAAATGTTCATAGGAGCGTTATTCCTAATAGCCCCAAACTGGAAATCATGCAAATGTCTATCAGCTGATGAATGTATAAACAAAGTGTGATAAATCCATACAATGGAATGCTATTCAACAATAAAAATCAATGAACTGCTAATGCATGCTTCATCATGGGTGAACCAAAGAACACTACAGTAAGTGGAAGAATACAGACCAAGAAACCACATGTTCATTTCATTTATATTAAATGTCTGGAATGGCAAATTTATAGACACTAAAAACAGACGGTTGTGTAGATCTAAGGGTAGCAGCAGGAATCAACTGCAAACAGCTGTCAAGGAACTTTTGGGTGATGGAAATGTTCTAAAACTGGATTGTAGTGATGATTGTAGAACTCTATAAATTTATTAAGATCATTAGATTGCACACTTATAATTGGGTAGATTTCATGATATGTTAATTATACCTCAGTAAAGTGTTTTAAAAAAAGAAAAGCATAGTCATTACAGAGAAACACTGATCAGCAAAACAGAGCATTTTAAATGGATCCTTCCCAGTCATTCACCCTAATCTAGGAGTATATCATTCCAAAATCCTTTCACTGCGTACGTATCATATCTTATTTTTCTTCAAAATTGGAATCATATAACACTCACTCAAATATTCCCAAATAAGGAAAGAGCCTCTCAGACAGAAAGAACAGAATGAAGAAAAACAAAGGGCAGGCAGATAAGTCAAGTATCACAGAAATCTGAGGTGAAAATTTGGTGGAATGGGAATGTAAATTGATCCTAGATTGAGAAAACAGATTGAGTTCCCTGGTGGTAGTATAATTCTGATTGAGGATTTAAAATTTGGTGTGATATTTGGCTTCATTTTAAAAAATATTTATTGGTATTTTTCATAAGCTGTAGTTTTTAATTCATAAATCTGTATAACTGTAATGAGTAAGAAGTTTGTTTTTGTTTTTTACTCTCCATAAAGGCCTACAGCAGTGAATTCTTTAATTTCAAAATATGGATTTCAGGAGCAGCTTCTTTACTGTGAGTTGGGTTTAAATATGTCATTAGCTGCTGAATAGACTATTAATGTAAAACTTATTAATTTAAATGTTTTTCCCTCTTTTAATCTTAAAACCTGAT
>NW_007732325.1:2490-19200 GCF_000696425.1 Galeopterus variegatus | reverse complement strand
ACTATTAATGTAAAACTTATTAATTTAAATGTTTTTCCCTCTTTTAATCTTAAAACCTGATATGACTAAAATATTTTCTGCTTTGAAAAAGTCGCTATATACCAATTTTTATGTATGTGTCTGTCTGTTATAACAACCAAACATTTAGTATTGGCTACCCACAGAAGAGTGGAATGAAAAAAAATATATATAATGAAAACATATATGTACACACACTTATGCATATACATTTGGAGACATTTAAAATTGTAGGACTAAGAATAAGTTTTTGTTTCTTAACGATTTTTTACTACATTTTTCTAATATAAAAGTAGTGTTTCTTCAACAAAATTTTTGCAAAGAGTTTACAGCAATGAAAATATATTCTTAGCACTTAAGCAACATAGAATTATCTCCAAAATAATCTTGATTCATTGTTTGTATGCTTGTGAAACTCTTATGAGGTTTTGAGGTTTTTCTTTTTTTAATGCTTTGCTGGAATATTTTAAAAAGCAATGACTTAATCTTTGAAGTCAGGTATCTGTCCAAATATAAGACTAAAATGAATGGAGAAGAAATCCAATTATTGAACAAGTTAATTTTTATTCACTATATTTTTCAGAATATGAACTTTAAATTTAAAATTTTTGTTTAAGGCAGATTTAAAATTAAGCTGTGATGTTTTGGGAATCTATATAATTAGCAGTTGGTATGATTTTGTTATAATGTAAAGTTCTTCAAGTAGTAATTGATAACTTGACAACTTTGGTCAGAATTTAGAATGAATTTGTGTTGTACAGTCATACTAAATTGAGAATCATGTGTTGTAGTCTGTTGAGAAATCTGGACTTTTCTGATGTATCCTAATTTACTCTGCATTGAAATTCTCAAATTAGTATGTAAACTAATTTTTATTTTTGTTAAAGGCTAATTTTCATAAACCTTTCTTTATGCCAGGCATCTTTTGAATGTACTTGCTGATTCACTTATAAATAGCTCCTTTCTATCTGCTTTGTCTTTTTTTAGGGGATTTTAATAGCTGAAACAACAAAATGTTTAGTTAAATTTTATGGTTTAATTAAAAAGCATAAATTCGATATTAATGGCAGCCTTATCTAGTTTTAAAACTAGCATTAGTCTTATGATGATAATGGTGGTGGTGGTGGTGGTGGTGGGTAGTGATAGTGGTGGTAGTGGTGGTAGTAATGATGGTAGATATTTAGTTAATAGTTGAGTGCTTATTATATGGCAGCTACTGTTCCAGGCACTTTACTTGAATACAACAACCCTGTGAGATAGATATTGTCATCATCCCCATTTCACAGATAAGAAAATGGAGCCATAAAGAAAATGACTTGCCCAGTGTTTTGAAGCTAGTAGGTGGCAGAGTTGAGGTTTAGACTTAGACAGTCTTATTCCAGAATCCATCCTCTTAATCACAGAATTCTCTTATAGGTAGGGTTTAAACAGTGGAAATGTAATGTAAAAATGTTCATAGCTTTATTTCACACTGCTGATTTTAATATGGTTCAAGTATCTTAATTTTTTAAGTATTAGAAAATTGAACTTGTTAACACTAGTGATTGCATATTATCTATTCTCAAAGTGTTTAATTATCCACTTTAAAACAAATCATGAGATAAATAGTAGCATGCGGATTTTTTTCCAACATTACTCAAACTAAAAAATCAATATGTTAATGTTTACTAGTTTGAGTTACAAGTTCATTACCTTTAGCTTCTTGCCAGAATTTCTCTAAATTTATAGCCTAAGTATTCTCACAAATGAAGGGAAAGTTATGTAAATATAATACTTTCTCTTATGCTATTTAAACTTTTATTGGTTTTTAAAAGGGTAAGAATAGGTAAATTGTGAAATAAGTTATTTTACCTTTTAATATTTATACCTGCTCTGATTTATTTGTATTTGTATGGGTTTATTTTAAGCTGTGCTTGAGGAACTTGTTAATAGTGGACGCTTAAGAGGCACTGTGGTTGGTGGGAGACAAGATAAAGCAGTGTTTGTCCCTGACATCTACTCCAGGACACAGAGTACTTGGGTGGATTCCTTTTTCAGGCAGAATGGCTATCTAGGTAACTATTTTTTTTTTCTTTGAAAATAAAATTTCTTTCTAATACTAAACACGTTTTTAGGAAGTATTTTTCTAACCTTGGGGTCTATATGTACTTTCCTGTTGTTGACCAGAGGCTATAATGGTTCCCTTTGAGTGTAAAAGTAGTCACACTGCAGGTTTCTGTGGGTCTTGGAGCTGAGTTTAATTCCTTAGTTACTGAGCAATTATAATGTAGAAAGGCCACAAGCTGGTACTGATAACCAACCTCCCAGTTACATTAAGATGATACTACTAAACTTGATTTTTTGATTGATTTTTTAATTCATAAAAGTAATTTTACTTATTATATCTTATATTTTATAAAGTTGCCCAGTTTTTCGGTTGCATCATCTTAGAAATATTTTACTGGATATCAACTTCCCAGTGTTCATTTTTATTTAGTTATACAGTACTTTGGAAACATTGAAGTTATTCTAAATTCTCTTTCTGAGGTTCTTTATGTCATTTAGTTAAAGTAGATTGACTAAATTCAGTCATTAAAACAATTAGCAAAAATGCATATATATAGCTCACTTATTTTAATCAATTTTATAACCCAAGTCAAACCACATAGCAAATTACTTTCTCAGTAATAAACCTGTAAGTCACTAGTATTTAAACAATTTAAACATGTGCTGGGATACTGGGCTTTGCTTATATTTTTTGACTTCCTGTGATGCACTTTTCAGTTTCTTCAGTCATCAGCTTGGATTAGGATTTTGTTATAGTTTTCTTAAGTATGATTATTTGGGGTGGGATCAGAGGAGTAAGTAGATAATCCCCAGTAACTTTAATGGCTGTATATTTGTCTTTATTTTTTGCTTTTGTTTTGTATTCTAAACCTTTTTCTTGTTTAAATTAGACTAGAGAAATACTTTGTCCTAAGTTGTCTGATGAAACATTTTGAAAAATAAATTAATTAACTATAATAAGCAAAATTCCAGTTTTTGTTTCTTCACGTAAACCATTACCTTCTCCTTTACTTTTATTTCTGATTTTATTGCTCTGTAGTCTTCATGTTTCCCTTTGACCCTTCAATTGAAGAGGGAGTGAGATAGTTAGTATCGAGGAAGTACTCGAGCTAATGTTTCTACAAATATCTTTTGTAATAAAAATTTGAGAAGGTAATATAACTAGGGAATAGGCTGTGATACATTTCTGTTCCTAAAATATATTAGAATACAGTGCATTCACCATCAAAGAATAGGTTTTGATAGAACTTAACTTTTTCTAAGATTTCTAAAAGGTATGAGTGATTGACAGTTCTAATCCATCTCTGTGGTGTATTTTTAGAATTTGATGCTTTGTCCAGACTTGGAATCCCAGATGCTGTAAGCTACATAAGGAAAAGATATAAGGCTACACAACTCTTGTTTTTGAAAGCAGCTTGTGTTGGTCAAGGACTTGTGGATCAGGTGGAAGCATCAGTAGAGGAAGCCGTCAGCTCTGGAACATGGGTTGATATTGCAGTATGTTTTTATCTTTCTGAATTTTTCTTTAAACCAATGACAACTTGATATTTCACTAGTATATGGCCATTTAAAAAATTAGGATAAATAAAGCTATCTTGGCTTTAGTTGCAAATTCTAGCAGTCATTGTTACAATAAAAATAAACAATTATTTTATATTTAAAGTCTTTCTACCTTTTGAAGTAGAGGGTGACCTTCTTCACATGGAGTCAATATCCAGAATTCTGTAATTCTCAAAACAAACAAGCAAACAGTATAACACTGATATCAAAGCTGATACAGAAATCGATGAGACATCTTACCATTTTATCCAGGCACTAACAACTGTACTGGCATTAAGCATCATGTAGCATTTGTTTATCCCTTGTCCATTAATCTCTGCTAATGTATTATCACAAGCTGCTTTAGCACTGATAATATTTTACTTCAGTGTTCAGTTTTGACCTGCCTTTCATTTTGCCAAAAAGATAAGTGTACCTGAAGATAAATAAACAAGAGGCCAATCCGTTATTTTCTAGACAGGGCTCAGACCTTTTTCATAAAACAGAAAATTCCCGGATTTGGATAAAGAGGTTTCCAAAGATTCCAGATTTCAATGTTTTTTTATTCATTCAACAAATTTTATTAAGTACCTTCTGTGTGCCAGGCACCATTCTACTTCATGGGGATGTGGTAGCCATACAAGTCTTCTGCCCCTAGAAGGGGCACTTTCACTGGGGAGAGATAGTTAATGAAATTGATAATTTCAGATAGTAGAAAGAGCTAAGAAGAAATATATTTTGTAGGTAAAGTTATCAGGACTTGCTGGTGGATGGTTTGTGGGTTTCTGAGAAAGAGGAACAGAGTATGACTTGTATGTTTTGGTGTTGTTTTGGACAATTTGAGATACCTAGTAGGCGTACAGGTGGGGAAGGTAGGCAATAGGATAATTCCAGAGTTCAGAGTGGTGAGGAAATGAGAAATATAATTTGGGAGGTTATTGGCATAAATATGGTTCTAAAAGCTGTGGGTCTTAATGAGATCATGTAGGGAGAGCAATGGTTTATCTGTATTATATTGCATTTATACTTCATTTCCCTTCTGTTTGTAATCTAGCCTCTGCTACCCAGTTCATTATCAGTTGAAGATGCTGCCATGTTGCTTCAACAGGTGATGAGAGCATTCAGCAAACAGGCTTCAGCAATAGTCTTTAGTGATACTGTTGCAGTCAGTGAAAAATTTATAAATGACTGTACAGAACTGTTTAGTGACCTGATGCACCAGAAAGCTGAAAAGGTATGCCACGTTTCTTTTCATCTGCTAATCTTAACAGAATTTCACATTAGAATCATCTGATGTCATTTGAAAAATGGTGTAAGCAGTCCACCCAGAAATGAATAGTTTGTATCATATATCACTTCCTTTACTGCATTATTCCTTTCTATTTTCTCTCCCAGATATGTTTTTCCCCTTCTTCATTCCCATCAGAGCATGTAAGTTAAAACTTGGGGGGCTGATTTTGTAAATTGAAATTACATAGATTAAACAATTCACAGTCATATCACCTTAGGGTATTGGTCCAACTTTAAAACATTAAAATGCACAAAAACAATGTCTGTGGGTATATATAAATATACAGTGAATTTTCAGTCAGTACACAATATACAAAAGTACTCCAAAAAATTGGTGGAAAAATGGAAATAAAAGATAATACGAATCTTTCCATGAACTTTTTGATGACCCCTCATATTTGCTAAATCTAGCAGAGCCTCACTAATTTTACCAATTTAGGGTGCACAAACAGGATAACTTATGGAGGAAAGAAATTTTGTTACTATCAAAATTAATTTTGAGCAACTCAGAGCAACTGCCGTCCAAATATTTTGAAATAGATGTTATACCAGGTCTGCTTTAATAACTATTCAATTCATGTTTCTAGTTAGCAGCACCATCTCCTTATAAAGTCTGCTCTGAAGTAGATAAAACAAGCCTATTTATCCTTGTTAAACGGTTAATAAATTCATGAAGGCTTATTAAATATGTAAATAATTTGTATTTAGCTATATTCCTTTTAAGCTTTTTCAACAGTTTAAAAATGAGATAATTTTCTGCATTTGGCTTGATAAACAGCAGAGAAGAGCAAAAAGTATACAGATTTGATATCAGTAAACCTGAGTTTAAACATGTTTATTCTCTTTATGACTTTGGACAAGTAAGCTTCCAGTTTCCTTATCATCAAACAAAGGATGGTGGTATCTACTGTGGAAAGGATAAATATAAATAAATAAGGGATATATATAAAATGTCTGGTACCTGTTAACTGCCAATTATTAAACGACTACCTTATTATTTTTATTTGCAATCTTTTACTATTGTAAAATCTTAATATGATCTTTTCTTCTTTCCTTGGTCTCCTCCCTTTAACCACAAAAATAAGTTCAGGAAAAGGTGGTTCTATTACTTGAACTATCAACATTCTAACCAGTTTTCTTTAGAAAAGCAAAAAGGAAATAATAGCATTTTTACCATGAAAAAAATGTTCTTTTATAGGATTCTTTCCCATGAGAAATAATCAGTCTCTGAACTTGGAAATAATTCATTGCTGTTAACATAAATGTTTAAAAAGCAGATATCATCAAGAATAAGTCCAGAGGAAAAAAAGTTTATATGACTTAGTATGCAGCTCATATATGGTCATTTGGGTAGGGTCAGGGATGGAGGTTTTATTACCTTTCTAGTAATCTCAAGTATTTTTGAACTTGGGAGCCTCAAAAAGGAGGGCGTGGGGCACCTATTAAGCAGGGGTAAAACCAGCCTTTAACAGCAGAAAAGGATTGCATCTGGTGCTGTGTGATCAGTTGTTCAGTGACCAGATAGAATTTCTAATTAGCTGATAATAGGTGCAAAAAGCCAAGAACAGCAAAGGAAGGGACTAATTTTTGGCAAGGAGAAACGACCTTAGAGCTCTATAGTCTTCTTAGCAATGAAACCAAACAAGAATAACTAGGATATACATGAGTATATAAACAACTTTTATTTTATGCTTTTTGAAAGGCTATATATTTTTCCTACCAAAAAACCCCACATATTTTATTTTAGGAAATGAAAAATAATCCTGTGCAGTTAATCACTGAAGAAGATCTGAAACAAGTCTCCTCCATTCTAGAAAGCGTTAACACAAGTAAAAAGGATAAAAAAGATGAGCGAAGGAGGAAAGCAACAGGTAATAAATTGTTATGAAAAAGGAATATTCAAAGATGAGTTTTTTGTTACAGTGAACTTTACGGTTATTTCGTCCTTTGAAGGGCCTTTTATCTGACTGATTCATCTTTAACTTTAACTGCTAAGATCACCAAATTTTTTTCTAATTAATTAAATTTTAATGATGAAAATGAAAATATTCTGTGTTTTCTTTTGTGAAAACTAATTTCATGATCATGCCCATCTCCTGTTTTCCCCCTCACCCTCTGTGTTTCACCCCAGTAACCCTTTTTTTAGATTCCCAAACTTGCCAAGTTCATGTTCACCTCAAGCCCTTTGCATTAGCTTTGGACTTCCACGGGAATGCCCCCTCCCCAACTTCAAGTAACTCATTTCTTCTTTTCATTCAGTGCTCAACTTTAAATGTCACTTGCTCAGAGACGCCTCTCTAACCCCCGGGAGTAGTAGTCACAATCACTCTCTATCTCATTATCTTGCCAGTTTTTTTTGTATCACTTTATCACTGTGATGTGTTCTGTTGTTTGGGAAATTTGCCTATCTCATTTATTGTTTTACTGCTGGCACCTAGAGCACCACTTAGCATAATTTAGGTGCTCTATAAATATATGTTAAATGAATGAATTTCCCGATAAGTTCTTTTTTTAATTTCTTTTTTTAATTTAAAGTTGCTGGAAATTATTCCAGGTAGCACTGGTATGCTAGTAACTTACTTTAGATAAGTAAAGTAACATGTGTATCCCATACTTTTTATAGTACAAACAATGTTATTAGTGCTTTAACAGGATTAATGGAATTCAGTATTCATTCAACATTTTTCATTAATAAATACAGCCACATTGAACATATATTATAAAAACTTAATTTTTGCTATGGGAGTTCACTCCTGTTTCTTTGAGGTAATTTGTTTCCTCTTCCAAAATCTTTTTCTGTAAAACATTTGAGTGGTATTTTGAAATTTCTATTTTTCTAGGAAAAGTATAGTAAATTACTCTAATCATAGTAATTCACCGCTATGCATATTTTATATTATTTGAATATATTACTATAAATTTGCCTTAATCAATTGGTCATTTATGTTAGTATAACTAATCTATTTTATTTCTTTATACAAGTTAAGGGTCATCTGGTGTTTTGTTCTCAGTGATAGTGCTATAGTATTGTAATAGTTTAATTACAGTGCATGGAATGTCAAGCACCAATGTCCTCCCCATGAGAAACTTATTACCAAATGTAAAAAGCACATTCACTTTAGACATGTGTTTTTGCAAATAGTATTTTTCTATCATAATAGCAAGGGAAAGATAAATTAATAGAAGTTTTAATTTTAGATACGATGAACTCTAAGGGAATTCTACTCAGAATTTAAATATCTTTAGTTTTTATAAATTGCTTTATTTTATTGAAAAAATCTTTTATGAAGAAATATAGTTTCAATATTTTTCAGTGTTTAAAACCCATTATAAGTGTTCTACTTTGTAGAATATATATTTTAAATGTAAATATCTAATGGCAGGGAAATCACCTTAATAACATTTTTTACTTTTATTTACAGTATTTGAGTTCGTTTCATAATATGTACTTCTTTTAATCTTTATTTAGCCAATAGGTGATTTATAACATTATTTTTCTGCTTAACCACTTTAATATTCTTGATCAACATTTATTGAGTACTTGTTATGTTTTAAGCATTGCTGTAGCCCCAAGAACACAAACATTAATGAGACTTACTTCTTGCTCTCATTTAACTGCTAATGTCCAGCTAAATTTATTGAAATTTGTGATCTGGATGAGTGGTAGTGGTCAGGGTGTCTCCTCTGAACATGGATAATAATCTTTCAACCAAGAATGCAAAACCGAGTATAATTAAATTTATGAAGTATTATAATAGGGGGTTATCAGTGAGGCTGTGGTAACAGAGATGAGCAAATGAGGACACATTTATTTTGGGGAAGGTAGAAGAGGAGGTAAAGGGATGGGTTTGGCTAAGAAAACATCGGGCAGACCTACAGAAAAGAGGTGAAATTGGCAGGCTATCTAAGTAGGTTGCTTAAATTCAAGAGATTCATGTTTATTATTTATTAATTTTTATTGGTTGAATTTACTAAACTTATTTTAGTAAGGAAATTCCAAGATTAGAAAGAGTCTAAAAGTTGCTTTATTTTGCCTTTTATCTTTCTTCTTCTGTAAAGTTAAATATAATATGGTATCGTTTTCTAAAAATGGTGATTTACTTAGATAAAACTAACAGATGTCATTTTCCAACAGAGGGCAGTGGAAGTGTGAGAGGAGGAGGTGGGGGCAACGCCAGAGAATACAAAATTAAGAAAATCAAGAAGAAAGGAAGAAAAGATGATGATAGTGATGATGAATCTCAGTCATCTCACACTGGTGTGTAGATTTATTTTATCTTTCCTTTGTGTGTGTGTTTTTTAAGATATTTTCTTAAGATGTATTTTAGGTATATATGCTTATACAGGAAGTTCTTGCACAATTTTGCATAGTTTCAGTGGCCACAAATTTCAGTTTATCACAGTTCAGTTAAATGACATCAGTCTACCAACAAGATGGTTCAAATTTCAGTCACCAAGTTTCCCTGGTATATTAACTGAGTACAGACTTCACTGCCAGTTCTTCAGTCCACAAATCAGTACATAAATAATAGATGCATATCATGGTCTATGACAATCACATCACTTAAAGTTTGTCAGTGATCACTACGCATCAATTATTCTTCATACACCAACAACAAAGCCTGAGATGTGTTATCTCCATGTCTCCCAGTGATAAACCAATGTGACACTTTACAAAAATAGATAATCAAAAGAGAGAATTGGCCAACAAAGATGAAAGTGCAGCAAAGAAATTAAAAGTGATAACACGAAATAAAATTTCGTGACTGTGGGAATGTTGACTGTGGGCTGACTGTGGGAATGTTGACACTGCCATTGCTCAAGAGACTCTAGGTATGCAGCCAGAGGAACTTAGTTAAGGCACACTTATTGACATAAATGAAGGAAGTGGTTGTGACAAAAAGGACGAAAATATCTCAGAGGATGTGAAGTCAGCAAAAAACTTCACTTTAAAGGAACTCTGGGAGATATTCCAAGACATCAGAAGGGCAAAGGACAAAATGTTGAAAGCAGACCTAGAGTTAGAAGGGAGTGTGACACATATAAGGCATAGGAAAGACGCTTGCTCCATACCGTAAGTTATATGATGAGAAGAAAAAGGCAAACAGTTCAAACTATCCTTGATAAGTTTTTTACAAAGAAAACACTTTCATTCTTTGCGTTTCTAGTGTATTAAAGTACAGTGTGCTAAATTATAAATACAAAGTTTTATTTTTCATTTCCCTGTACATTTGTAACCAGTGGAACTTCTAATGTTTTCACAAAGATTTTTAAAAGGCCATGGAGCAATCGTTACTTTTCTCATTGATTATTAAGAACACTTTGCACCAGTTTCAGCTTGCATGGTCATTTTTATGGTCTCCCACTGCTGTACAAAACAAGAATTATGATATTTTTGAAAACTGAACTTCTGCAAATTTAAGTAGGAAATACTAATTTTATGCATGTTTAATTTTTACAGTAACACCTAACCTGTTGTCTACTTATATCTAAGGGGGAAAATTAATTATATGCATCTTTCTTTTCCTAGACTTGTTAGTGCTTGGTAAGGTTAAATCTGTAAAGGGCATCTTGTTTTGCTTTTCTAAATAAGATTATGATTTTTTATTTTTCTGTTTAAGAAAAGTTAATTTAATGAAACCATTATACTGCCCTCTTCCCTATCCCCAGCAAAAAGAAAATAAAAAACCAAACTTCAAATAATGATAATTTGAGATTTATATTTCCCCTCTTCCACAGTTTGTTCCCAATGCGCTATAGCTGAGAGATGCAGATATTAAGTGACATGGCTGCAGCTATTAATATGCTACTTACTATTTGTTCACACTTGCCTAAGAGCTGTCTTTAAAGTATTCTAAGATAGGTAGAAATAACTAATATTTTGATGTGCATAAAGCAATGTTAATTAAAGGAAAAGTATCTTCATAGAAACTACTAGCTCTACCCTTACTTTAAGTAGTATTAAGATGATCCTATGTTGGTTTTAACTTTTCACTGATAAATGAATTTACCTATTCCCCACATGTACTAGCAATGAGGGTAAAGAGACATTAAAAAAATACTTCTCTAATATCTGTAATTTTAAATAATTGTTAAGTGAGGCATGTGATATTTCTTTTGTGCATAGATTATTGAAAAGAGCTATAAAAGTAGTAAAATCGTTCTACCTAAAAAAAGTAATTTCAGTGCTTTTGAAAGAGGGTTGTGATGTAATCTCTGAAATGGAGGATGAAATTAGGTTCTTAGCTAAAATATAAGATGAATTCAGTATGAAAGATTACTAGAAGGAAAAATAATTTAATAACATAAAATGCATTCAGGAAGCAAACAGAAATTATAGACTAGGGTGAACATCTGGAATGGACAGCAGATTTCAAAAAAGGATACTATTTGTCTAAAGCTATAATCTCAACTCCTTAGATCTTCATTCATAGTGAAAATTGATTTTTAAGCTATTTTATTTTTATTTCTAAGGTTTCATATGTAGAATAAATAACCTAATTTAGCTGGAAATAATCACTTTTATACCTTTAAAATTTCTAATGAAAATATTGTTAGCTTTCTTTATCTTCAACCTGTACTTTTCCAAGTAAGTGGGTAGGCATGACATTTCCACAGTTAATGATTATTTCTATCATAGTAGCTGTATACAAATTTTCCGTGGTATATAACTACTTTTGTGAGAACAAAAATAAATTACGGGTGTACAATTATGAGGTATTTTTTTCATCTTTGCTTTTTCAAAAAGACAAATTTTGGCTTAAACAATTCTACTGAAGTTGTGGTTCACATTATTTTTATAATGACTTTCTGAGGATTTTATGTAAATTACAAGGATGATTTAATTTTTAATAAATATTTATTTTTATAAAGAAGGAAATTCTGCTCAGTATTCATTGTTCAACAAAGAGAAATTATCCTATCCTAAAATACTTTTTTTCTACTCGATAGTTTTCATTTCCAGCTATTTGCATCATGCAAGTTCGATGAGGGGAAAAATCATCTTTATTATTTTCTGATTGACCTGTAGAAAAGAGTCATTTTGAAAGCCAGAAAATGATCACTTAAAAGAAATTCCACTATATATCCTATTTTAAAATTCTTTTCATTAGTTATTATTACTTGACATTAACAATTTTGTTGACAAAAATTAATATCAGAGTCTATGGTAGGCAGTGAATGAATTAACATTTTACTAAACATGTTAATGGAATCTTATTTGCTTTTTCGTTGCTTGTTTGTTTTTTGTTGTTGTTTTTTCCCCATTGTATCTATTATAGGAAAAAAGAAGCCAGAGATCACTTTTATGTTCCAGGATGAGATTGAAGATTTTTTAAGAAAACACATAAAAGATGCCCCTGAGGAGTTTATTTCTGAACTTGCTGAATACTTAGTAAAGCAAGTATAAAACAATTTTTTGTTTTATGATAGAAATTCAGTGGGTCATTAAGTGAAAATTTCACCAGGTCATAGAAAATATGTATGTTAGGTATTTTCTGTACAAAGCTTAGAATTTAATCTAGCCACGAAATTCCAGATTTTATTTGCCTACAGAGGCAGTGCAGTTCAACATACATTTATTTAGTGCTTTGGGGAAGGCAGTATGGGAAATAAAAGATGAGAGCCAGGAAGTATTCTTGTTCACTGATCATACAGTCTTAAGTCATAGTAGGGGAAAAAACACCAGCACTAATCACTGGCTGGTCTCTTCCATAGCCTGAAAGACAACATTCAGAAGGAAGAAAAGATTATCTTGTTTTGATTTGACCGAAAGTAAACAGTGTTTACTTGTAGAGAAAAAATAAAGTAACAAACTGACCTCAAGAAGTATAAATTTAGACACTGCTACCTTCTGAACGAGCCAACCTAAATTTATTTTTGTACAAAAATAAAGGAAATTGTGTATAACATGACCATTGCTATCTAACCTGACCATCCCTCAAGTTAATCCCAATATGTAAATTTCCGTAGATATAAGGGTACTTCAAAAAGTTTGTGAAAATAGAATGAAGTTGTACTAAAAATCTTTCCATGAACTCTTTGAAGTACCCTTGTACAATCCAGGAGCCCAGTGCATCTAACTTTGACTTAACAACTACTATAGCTTTTGAAGTAAGAATTTTTTCTTAATTTAAATAAATATTTTTGTGCGTAAACACATCATATATCCATATTTTTCACATGTAAAAAAATGAAATAGTTACTACTAATAATTTGCCATTACCTTTTTTTTTTTTGAATTGTGGTGGTTCTTGTTGTCGTTAGTGCAATAACTTTGAATACTTGAAAATTGAGAAAAATAATCCATATAAATTGTAATTCCTGGGTTTGAGAGACAGATTCCTAGTGGACATTATTTTCCAAATTAATTTTATTTGTTTAAAAAATAGAGATATTTTCTTCAGCTTTATTTCCATAGAAGCAATTTTTTTTTTTTACGTAAATTCAGTACATTTAAAAATTATATTTATCTTGTGTACAGGCCTCTTAATAAAACTTATCTTGAGGTGGTACGTTCAGTATTCATGTCTTCAACTTCTACTGCTTCTGGAACTGGCAGAAAACGCACCATTAAGGACTTGCAAGAAGAGGTTTCAAACCTATACAGTAATATTAGATTATTTGAAAAGGGGATGAAGTTTTTTGCAGGTATACTTAATAACTGTTTTTCATTGATTTTTATTATTTGGAGATGAAATTAGTTTTAATAAAGCGCCCTTATTTTCCAGATGATACACAGGCTGCTCTTAACAAGCATTTGCTGAAGACAGTGTGTACAGATATCACTAACCTCATTTTCAACTTCTTAGCTTCGGATTTAATGATGGCAGTAGATGATCCTGCAGCCATTACAAGTGAAGTATGTTAGTGATTTGCTTGCCACTTTTAATGTATTTTGTGTTAAGTCTGAGCACATTTTATTTTCTTTCAGTTGAAATAGTTTAAAAGGAAAGTAAAGAGTTTTTAGGAAAAAAATCTAAAAGATTTTTTTTTCTGCTGTAGTAATAAATATATGTATATATTTTTTGCTTGATCTTATATGTACTCATGTCAAAAGCACAATGCTGAAAGAATTTTTTTTTCCCTTGCAGGTAAGAAAAAAGATTTTAAGTAAATTGTCAGAAGATACCAAAGTAGCTCTCACAAAACTCCATAACTCTCTGAATGAAAAGGTAAGTAAAGTTTAATTTTATTTCAGTATCAGACCTAGAGATTTGTGTTATAAAGATCTTTGAGTAGATTTTTATCAGAATAATTTTAAACCCAATCTAAAACTAGTATTCTGCATTCAGATACCTCTTTGGGAGGTAAAGGGGGAGACCAAGCTGAGGAGCATTTTACCTTTTTTAATTCTAAATCACAATTTCTAATTTAAAGACAAAGTGAGCCTTTTAAAAATTGTATTAAGGGGGCCGAGCCCATGGCGCACTCGGGAGAGTGCAGCGCTGGGAACGCAGCAGCGCTCCCGCCGCAGGTTCGGATCCTGTATAGGGATGACCAGTGCACTCACAGCGCTCACTGGCTGAGCGCGGTGCGGCTGGTCTCAAAAAGGACAAAAAAATAAATAAAATTGTATTAAGGGTTTAAAAGTACAAAACAATATTAAGTGGCTATATTTCTTTAGGCACCTTTATATAAAAGTAAATTATGGTATTTAATACCTTTTCAGAGTGTAGAAGACTTTCTTTCTTGTCTGGATTGTGCAGCAGAAGCTTGTGATATTATGGTGAAAAGGGGAGACAAAAAAAGGGAAAGGTAACATTGAATGAATCTTTAATAATAATCTTTTTTTTTTTTTTCCTGACCGGTAAGGGGATCGCAATCCTCGGCATGGTGTGGTCTGCACCACGCTCAGCCAGTGAGCACACCAGCCATCCCTNTTCACTATATTGATTCTTCCAATCCAAGATTGTTGGATATCTTTCCATCTTCTTGTATCCTCTCTAATTTCTCTCAGGAGTGGTTTGTAGTTCTCATTTTAGAGATTTTTCACATCCTTGGAGAACTCAATTCCTAAGCATTTTATTTCTTTGGTGGCTATTGTAAGTGTGCAAGCTTTCTTGATTTCTCTCTCTGCATGTTCACTGTTGGAGAATAGAAATGCTACTGATTTTTGTGTGTTGATTTTGTATCCTGCTACTGTGCTGAACTCATTTATCACCTCCAAGAGTTTTTTTGTAGAGGCTTTAGGCTGTTCGATATATAGGATCATGTCATCTGCAAATATGGACAGTTTGACTTCATCTTTTCCAATCTGGATACCCTTAACTTCCTTCTCTTCTCTGATTGCTCTGGCTAGTACTTCCAACACTATGTTCAATAGGAGTGGTGAGAGTGGGCATCCTTCTCTACAGTAAATCAGAAAGAAAGGAACAAAAGACACCTAAGACATCCAAAGAATAATCAATAAAATGCTGGGAATAAATCAACACCTTTCAATAACAACTCTCGATGTAAAAGGCTTAAATTCCCCAATCAAAAGACACAGACTGGCTGACTGGATTAAGAAGGAGGACCCAACTTTATGCTGCCTTCAAGAGACCCACCTCAACCATAAAGACTCACATAGACTAAGAATGAAAGTGTGGAAAAAGATTTACCATGCAAACAGAAATGAAAAAAGAGCTAGAGTAGCTGTTCTCATATCTGATAAAATAGACTTTAAACTAAGAGCCATAAAAAGAGATAATGAGGACCACTACATAATGATAAAAGGATTGATCCATCAAGAAGACATACAATCATAAATATATACACACCCTATGTTGTAGCAGCCAGATTTATAAAACAAACTCTATTAGACCTAAAGAAGGAAATAGACACTAATACCATAATAGCAGGGGACCTGAACACCCCACTGTCAATATTGGACAGATAATCTAGGTAAAGAATCAGCAGAGAAACACAAGATCTAAACAACATTCTAGATCAATTGGACTTGGCAGATATCTACAGAACATACGATCCAACAACCTCAGAATATTCATTCTTCTCATCAGCACACAGATCATTCTCCAGGATAGATCACACGTTACGTCACAAATCAAGTCTCTACAAATTCAAAAAAATGGAATTATCCCATGTATTTTCTCAGACCACAATGGATTAAAATTAGAAATCATCACCTTAAAGAACTAGAAAAACAAGAACAATCCAAACCCAAAGTTATGAGACAGAAAGAAATCAGAGCAGAACTTAATGAAATTGAAACCCAAAAAACAATACAAAAGATCAACAAATCTAAAAGTTGGATTTTTGAAAAGATAAATAAAATTGACAAACCATTAGGAGGGGTAACTAAAAATAGAAGAGAGATCCAAATAACACAATTAAAAATGAAAAATGTGATATTACAACTGATACATCTGAAATACAAGGAATCATTCGAGACTACTATAAACAACTATACACCAACAAATTTGAAAATCTGGAGGAAATGGATAAATTTCTGGACACACACAAGCTCCCAAAACTGAGCCACGAAGACGTAGAAAATCTGAACAGACCAATAACAATCAAGGAGATTGAAGCTGTTATCAGAAGGCTCCCAACAAAGAAAAGCCCAGGACCAGATGGATTCACAGCAGAATTTTACCAAACATTCAAAGAGGAATTATCACCAATTCTTTACAAACTATTCCCAAAGACTGAAACAGAGACAAATCTCCCAAACTCATTCTATGAAGCAAACAGCACCCTGATACCAAAACCAGGTAAAGATACAACTAAAAAAGAAAACTACAGGCTGATATCCTTGATGAATATAGATGCAAAAATCCTCAATAAAATATTAGCAAACAGAATACAACAACACAT
>NW_007732325.1:0-1987 GCF_000696425.1 Galeopterus variegatus | reverse complement strand
ATATTACAACTGATACATCTGAAATAAAAGGAATCATTCGAGACTACTATAAACAACTACACACCAACAAATTTGAAAATCTGGAGGAAATGGATAAATTTCTGGACACACACAAGCTCCAAAAACTGAACCATGAAGACGTAGAAAATCTGAACTGACCAATAACAATCAAGGAGATTGAAGCTATTATCAGAAGGCTCCCAACAAAGAAAAGCCCAGGACCAGATGGATTCACAGCATAATTTTATCAAACATTCAAAGAGGAATTGACACCAATTCTTTCCAACTATTCCAAAAGCTTGAAACAGATGCAAATCTCCCAAACTCATTCTATGAAGCAAACATCACCCTGATACCAAAACCATGTAAAGATACAACTAAAAAAGAAAACTACAGGCTGATATCCTTGATGAATATAGATGCAAAAATCCTCAATAAATACTCGCTAATAGAATACAGCAACACATACGTAAAAATATTCACCACAGTCAAGTGGGATTCATCCCAGGGATGCAAGGTTGGTTCAACATATGCAAATCAATAAATGTGATACACTATGTTAATAAAATCAAACACAAGGACTATATGATCATCTCGATAGATGCTGAAAAAGCATTTGATAAAATTCAACATTCATTCATGACAAAGATCCGCTATACTCTATAAGTTAGGTATAGATGGAAAGTATCTCAACATAATTAAAGCCATATATGATAAACCCAATGCCAATATCATCCTGAATGGGGAAAAGCTGAAAGCTTTTCCTTTAAGAACTGGTTCATAAAACTTTTGAGACAACTGACAAAATTTAATTATATATTGGGTATTGGATGATATTAAGGAATAATTGTTAATATTATCTGTGTAGTATGAACATATAACAACTTTTCTGTATTTTGAAGAGATGTATAACAAAGTACAGAGAAATAACACAATGTCTTGGATTTGTTTAAAATACTTCAGCAAAAGCATGAAAATTAGAGAATGGATACATGATGTAAATGTGGTAAAATCTAAATTCTTGCAGATGAGTGGTGGGCTGTGTCAGTTTGTTTTCCTATGAAAAACTAACACTAAAGTGGAGGATAGAGGCTTCCTGGGAGTAATTCCTGTGAAATATAGAGGAAAGAAGCAAGATTATTCAAGGAAAGGCTTCAGGCCATGATATGCACCTGAAACCATTGAAAGAATGGGCAGGAGGAAGCAGAATTGAGCAGGAGAGCCTCAGACTATGATGTTAGGGCTCAAGGTGCTGGCCAACTCAGTCGGTGAGTGCCTGTCTGTAGAGGTTTCCCATACTGGGCAGAAATGCTCAGTCACTGACTGAGGACTGACCCAGAAGAGAGGAATCTCAGCATGAATGTGGTAAATCTCCAAAGTGTTGCCTCTGGAGGCTCTCAGCCAACTGCACGCCTCAATGCTGAAGAGCAAGTTCCTCTTGACATGAGATCAAAGCAGCTCACCTCCACTATATCACCAATATATGAGGTTCATTGTGCTATTTCAATGTTTTTGTATTTTGAAACTTTTCATTAAAAAATTTTTAGGTTCCCCTCCGCGCCTCGGTTCACCCAGAAGCTGAGGAGCCAGGAAGTAGCGGAAGGAAGTCGAGTTCATCTGGAGTGCAGAGTCACCGGAAGCCCAACTCCTCGAGTCAGAACAAAGGCAATCATACCAAGTTGAACATAAAATGAAGCTTGATATCATATTGAATTTCAAACTGCACTGGGAATACTTTGGGAAAAATTCCGGACTTTTGTAGAAAAATCTTCCCAACTTTAAAAGCTCTTCTTTGTCTTTGCAATAATCTCCCAAGTTTTGGATGCTACGACTTCATACTCACATTTTTCAGAATTTAACCCTCTCACCCTCCCTCAAAAAGCTTATTAAATGGACTGTGAAAAACAGACACATCACAGGTTTAGATATATTTATAACATGTGATAAAGCTAACTTATAAAATTATAATTTATACTTTTTAAACATT
>NW_007732324.1:133812-135850 GCF_000696425.1 Galeopterus variegatus | reverse complement strand
TTGTTATTCCATACAAATGTCTGGAGAGTTCTTTCCATTTCTGAGAGAAATGTCATTGCAAAAGTTCCATTTCTTTGATTGTGGGAGTACTACAATCACCCTTTAAAATGGCCACTTGGTTTTAAGTTCAATAAGCACTTTGAATGAGAAATACTTTTACTGAGGGGTGAAAAGTCCTTGGCTTTAAATGACAAATAGTGAGCAGTGCAGTGGCCCGTGTCACAGTCTGGGCATAACATTCTCACCTGCCAAAGGTGACTCCCTGGGTAGATCATTTTAGTCACAGAGCCAATGCCTGATCTAGGTGTGTAGGGCTCCAGGAGTGTGTGTGTGTTGAGGGGAAGGGAGCAAGCCCATGGGAGCATTTTTTACCCACTCTTCTCTGCAAGATTTCCTGTGATTTAAGTACCAGTAAAGTACCCCTTAGTCCACATGCAGAAGATCCCAAATGCCAGTCCAGTAGCCAAATGTGCCAGTCTTCTAATACTAGGAGTCAGACCTGTGAGCTCTCAGGCAGTCACTGGTTTTGACTGCTTGCTTATTAAAGCTCCAAATGGAAGTGTTCCCCACCATCAAGACTGGAATATTGCTGGGGAGGATGGGGGGATGTCTGTGTACCTACAGCACAGGAAGTTCTGCTGGAGGGCTGCCTCACTAGACAAAACCAAGGAGATAGACCCAAAAGAGAGAGGTTGATGTGTCTCCACTACCAAGAAATAGGCTCCCATGGGCCAGTGAGACATCCTATCCAACAATATGAAACTTGCCACCATTCCCTTTGGATGTCAACATTGAAGTGTAGCTGCGTCTTTGTTCCTCACCCTCGTGAAGTGGGGTATAACCCAACCTGCATGTAATACAAGAAAGCTGGGAAACAGAAGACCTGGATTTGAATCCCAGCTCTATTGCCCACCTGCTATGGACCTTGAGCAAGACCTCTCTGAGGTTATTTCTTCACTATAGATGGGGATAAAACCTACTCCAAAGGGTCTTTAAGCTGAACCTACTCAAGTCAACGAATGTGAAAATGTTCTGTAAGTTTAAACTGCTATATAAATAATAGCATTATTTTTATTGAAGAGATCAACTTAGCACAGTGCATCACATGATTCGTCACAGGTCATCTGTGAGGTATCAGGTAGAGAGGTATGTTAGTCCGTTTCTGTTGAATATAACAAAATACCTGGAACTGGGTAATTTGTAAGAAAACAAAATTTATTGTTTACAGTTTCTGAGGCTGGGAAGTCCAAAGTGCAGGAAACACATCTGGTGAGAGCCTTAGTGGTGGTGACAGTGATGGCAGAGTGTCACATTGTGAAAAATGGCAGAGCAGAGAGAGACTAACATCCTCATTCACTATCCTTTTTTTTTTTTTTCTTTTTTGTTTTTTTGGATCGCAACCCTCAGTGTCGCGCCCGTACCGGACCGGGACCAGCAACGGGATCACAACCCTCAGTGTTGCACCCGCACCTCGCTCAGCCAGTGAGCGGCCGGTCTGTATGTGGGATCCGAACCCTCGGTGGGAGCGCCGCCGTGCTCCCAAGCGGCGCACTGTAGCAGTGCGCCACCGGGCAGGCCCCATCATTCACTATCCTTTTAAAGCCCTACAAACCATACCCATGACCACTATTTTTAATCCATTCACTACCGCACGGTCATACAATCTAGTCACCTCTTTAAGGCTCCACCTTTCAATTACCATAATAATATTTCCCACCCTCTAAACAGTCACAGTGGGGGCCAAGTTTCTAATACATAAAACTTGGGGGACACAATTCAAGCTTCAGTGAGTTTAGGGGGAACATAATTCAATCCACTACAAGAGGTAAAGCTTACAATAATAAAAATATTGCCACTGTTATAACTGGTATGCTGTTCTTTTTCTAAACAAACAACGGATGAGGAAAATCTTGCCAGAGTCAAAAGACAACAGTCCCTACAGCTTTTTCTGCTTTCTTGAAAGGCAGCCAACTTTGAAGATTAGTCCCTTCTTTATGAGAACGCATGAAGGAGGCTCCTCCGTTAGTGATATGGAGCT
>NW_007732324.1:130718-132894 GCF_000696425.1 Galeopterus variegatus | reverse complement strand
GGGGTCAGTTCTTCAGTCATAGTCCTCTTAGGAGCATTGCAGTCACGTGACAGAAGACAAGAAATGGACTGTATTGGGGATTTCGATGCTAGGATGAGCCAGCTCCCTTCACACTCTGTGGTAGTGACAGTTTTAAGTGGAGGGGTTAGTGCCCAGCTTCTTTCATGTCTGCCTTTGAAGAGGGTGGCCTCTTGCCAGCAAGAAGTGCCTAAGGTTTGGGCTTGATGAGGGTTGGGCAGACTGAGTGTGCAGGAGGTACTGCTCAGGCAATAAATGTGAAAAGCCAAAGCAGATCTTTAAGTGCACAGCAGAGAGGTGCTTCCGAATGCTATTCCTAAATATGTTCCATGGCCTGCTTTTATCTGGGTCATGTGGGTGGATCTGCAAATTCAGGGGATCTGTGAAAGCCAAGGCCTAAGCTGGCAGAATTTTCCTTTCTAGGCTGAGAAGGCCTTGCCAGGGCAGCAGCCTCAGCCACATACCCCTGTGTAGGAGCAGCCTGGAGGCTGGCAGCCCACAAGAGGTGGCACAGAGCACCAGCATGTGCAGAATCTCCTAGATAACTTGTCACACTGGGCTAATGGCTTTGGGGACCAAAAGTAAAGGGTCACACAACATGTCTGGAGATTACAATGTGTGAATGAGTTGCTCTGTGAATTATTTGATATTTTCTCCTCACATCTCAGAAAAATCTAGGTCTGATGGAGTTGGCCAAGGCTTATGAGGCAAAACGGGGCTTCTAAGGTGAAGCTACATGGCTGTTTCAGCCTTAGGGATGGAAGAATGGCTGCCAGAGTCTGAAAACCTCTCTTGTGATACCAAGCCAGCATGGTCTCTGATGTAAAGTTAACCAGATCAGAAAATGCAGAGGTTTCCTTCCAGCTCTCGGAGGGAGGGAATTGTAGGTAGCAAATGGAAAAAGGAGGAGCCAGAGAAAACAAACAGACCGAAGGCTTACAGGAAAGGTCCTTGGACTGGAATTCCGAAGGTTTCTGTTGACAGCCCTGGCTGTCAGCTGCAGCTTAGGGGTGGGCTTTGCAGTTAGGCCAGGCCCTGGCTCTGCCACCTACTCCCCGTGGAACTTGAGTGAGTCATTAGCCCCTTAGTCTTCTCCGTGCTGTGAGAGGGAAAATGACGATGCGCGGTCTGAGCTCTGGTTATGAGGAAGCGAGGGGAGCCTGTGCGGGGCTTGCTGCTGTGGCTGTTGTTTGGTGGTGTTCCCGTGGTTGCTGTGATCGTTGTCACCCAGTGGGACTGTTCTGGTTGCCACTGCTGCACCACAAGCAGCACAAACTTAGTGGCAGAAAGAACCCCCAACATTTTATTATCTCAGGGATTCTGTGGGTCAGGAGTTCAGAAACGGCATAGCAAGGTTGGCTTGTCTCTGTCCCAGGATTTCTGGCACNCAATAATAAAAATATTGCCACTGTTATAACTGGTATGCTGTTCTTTTTCTAAACAAACAACGGATGAGGAAAATCTTGCCAGAGTCAAAAGACAACAGTCCCTACAGCTTTTTCTGCTTTCTTGAAAGGCAGCCAACTTTGAAGATTAGTCCCTTCTTTATGAGAACGCATGAAGGAGGCTCCTCCGTTAGTGATATGGAGCTGTGTGTATCATCAGGCAAGGTCCTGCCCTCAGGGGCTCACATAGT
The DNA here is from genome assembly GCF_000696425.1 of Galeopterus variegatus. Lineage (NCBI taxonomy): Eukaryota > Metazoa > Chordata > Mammalia > Dermoptera > Cynocephalidae > Galeopterus > Galeopterus variegatus. Next base: position 131,240 of record NW_007732324.1, on the reverse strand, counting down.
TCTCAGTCTTCCCACTTGGAGCACAAGACAGATGACTCAAGTGTGCCATTCACAGGCTCACATCACCCCTCTCCAACGTGTTTTCCTTCACCAGAAAAGGTGTGTCAGAAAGCAAAGTGACAGCAGCAATATTACATGCATGTCCATGAATCCACTCTTATTTCACTCTTAGTTCAAATCCACTCTTACTTCAGATCTTTGGTACTTCCTATTATTGATAATGAATTACTTGTGACATACCTCACAACCTATTGACATGTGATAGTGTCTTCGAAAGTCAAGGTTGAGAACAAATGTCTCCATCTGTGAGTGAGACAAGAATTTGTCCAATGCATCTTAATGTTTCCAGTGCCCTTCACATGGTAGACACTTGATGCTGACTTGGATTGGTGCCTGTACCCTGGGAAGGAGAAACTTGCCAGCTCCCCACAGATGAGCTCCGGAGCCATTCCAAGCCCAGAGGGGTCAGTTCTTCAGTCATAGTCCTCTTAGGAGCATTGCAGTCACGTGACAGAAGACAAG
>NW_007732324.1:123815-129914 GCF_000696425.1 Galeopterus variegatus | reverse complement strand
GTCAGGAGTTCAGAAACGGCATAGCAAGGTTGGCTTGTCTCTGTCCCAGGATTTCTGGCACATCAGCTGGGAAGGTACAAAACCAGGGTGTCTCAATGGCTGGGCTCTAGAATCATCTGAGGCTCATTCACTCGCACATCTGGTGCCTGGCCTGGGAGGAGCCGCCAACCAGAAGGCCTCCCCGGGTCCTCACTGCGAGGCTTCCCCACAACACAGCGGTCTCAGGGTAGTTGTACTTCTAACACGGACTGGCTTCTGCCACAGTGAGGGTCCCAGGAGAACCAGGCAGAAGTCGAGTCATCTTTTCTGACCCAGCCACAGAAGTTTGCTACATTCCATTGGTTACAAGTGAGTCTCAGTGAGGTCAGCTGCCCGTATTCAAAGGGAAGGCATTTCTGGATGGGAGGCGTGTTAATGAATTTGAACACATAGTTTACAACTGCCGTAATGGCTACAGAAGATAGTAATGCCTTCTGCTTACAGAATGTTTTAGAGTAGAGGTCAAAAGCCCATTCACTTAATCCTCACAATACCTTTGAGAGGTGGGCCAGGCAGGTGATGGGACCCCATTGTGCAGATGTGGAAACAGGTTCAGAAAGGCCAGTCACAAAAAAAAAAAAAAAGAAAGAAAGGCCAGTCACTTCATTCCCTTGAGCTACAAGAAGAAGGGTTTATACAAGATGCTCTCGCTGGTCCTTTCAGCTCTTACATGCGGTGGTTTTCTGTTCCTTACAGGAGGCAGTCCTGGAAAGTTGGCTTTAGTGAAAGACGCAGTTTGGCCAGAAGTCCCATTCACTGTTTCAACAACTTCTGTGGCTTCCTGGGGCAAACAGATTGCTTCCACTTGGTCCACACCTGGACTCTGAAGCAGCTAATTTGCAGATTCCTTGGTCCAGTGCCAAATATCAAAGGAGAGTTGAGAGAGTAATCTCTGCTCAATTGGTGTACAAATTCCTTCGACTGAGGCCAATTCTGGTGCCTCATATTAGGATAAGGAAACTCCTATTTATCACATATTTTTAAGTTGAAACATTTCAACCAAAGCAGGAAAAGCAGAAAGAAATCAAGATCACCTTTAAGCAAATTACTCACTGAGCAAATAAGCCCCAAGATTGAAGATTTTTAAGAGCAAAAATCTGCTAATTTTGTATAGGTGCAATTTGCTTTACATAGTACTTGTGTTCCAGTTTGGTGAGTAAAAATTCATTGTTTATACATTAAGTCTATTTCAAATTGACTTGGGGGTGATGTGAAAATGAGGCATTTCCTAGTAAAAGTTTTCTATAAACTTCTTAATTACAATTTTGTTAATTTGGGTTTCTAGAAACTGGATTTTCTTAAAGTGGGGCCAACTTGTACCACGTAGTTTCCTAGAAAATGTTAAAGAATCTGATTTTAGAAAATTTGTCCTTTCATCTGTTGAATTGTCCACTTTGAAGATCGCATTAATAGAGTTTGTTTCCTTTTATCTTATTCATAATTTATATTTTTAAAAATACCAGGGGGAGGGGTAATAAGAACTGTGAAAGAATATTGACCAAAACAAGTGTGTTCTTTTCTAGTGGTTCTGGAAGTCATAGTGAGAGATTAGTACAAAGTTACCACATGCGTGCGCGCACACACACACACACGCACCATCATTTCTTTTTTTGAAAGACACAGTAACATACCTTTGAGACATACACAATGCCCTGGAATTAATGCAGCTCATCTTGTAATTCTAAACTTATTGATAATTTAAAGTTTTTAAGAAGGAAATTAAACTGACACCCAGTCAATGTTGATTCAGCACCTTCATTATGTCCAGCATTATGCCGGACGTTGCAGGAGATAAATGGAGCAGAAGAGGAGGTTCCTCTCCCTGTACCCTACAATCTAGCTAGAGGGCTGAGACATACACAGGCCACAGTGAACAAGCCAGGTTCATACACGACAACATTATATCAACATGACATGATTGAAGAATATATAGGTTAGTATATCAGGTGCGATTAATTGTGCACCACAGACAGTGAAGACAAAAGGAGAATTGTTGCAAGAAGAAACACTTGTGACATTAATGCCCTGCTTTTATAAAGCTTTTAAAACATTTCACATTCCTTATCTTTTTTATTTCTTGGAGAAATAAGACAACAGCCTTGGAGGTAGCCTGAGCCAGAATTATAACTCCTGTTTTATGAATGAGGAAATTAAGACCCAAAGAAGATAAGTGACTTTTATCTCAGCATCACAGGGACATAAACCCGGAGGCTCTGACTCCAGGTCAAATGCTCTTTTCCCTGCATGACACTGATTCCAACTGTGGCAGCATTTTTAAGAGATGGTTATCCCAAGAGGGGACTTGAACTGGGCCTCAAAGGAGGGGCAAGGGATGGGTAATCTGAGAAGAATGGGCATTCGAGGAACCTGAGCTGCTGGAGCAGAGCCAGGGGACCAACACATAGCACACAGGAGACAGAAGGAGGCCAGCATGGCTCAATGGGTGGTTCTAATGGTGGAATAAAGTGGAGGAAGTTTGAGCAGGTTGAGGTGGACCGATAGCAAGAGGCCTTGATCTCTGGGCCAAAGATGGTACAGAGGAGAGCCATTGAAGCCAGAAGGGACATGAAGTACTTTTTAAAATATTAAGTTGGACTCAGTCATTCTAGGAATTCATGGATATAAAGTAATTACCTTAAATTTGTTTAAACAACTTGCACAAAGATGCTCATTAAAGTTTTATTTATAGAACAATCACACCAACCACTAATAGTGGTTATGTTAGGTTAGGTTAGGCTGTATTAGGTACTTTTTATTCCTCTATTCCCCAAACTTTCTACATTTAGAGGTAGAGAAGTGCTTCTAGATACATAAACATTTATGAATAAGCATCCTATGAGATTATAGCTAGTCCCCAAGGAGATATGTTCCTGACATAATTTATTACCAATGATCAACATTCCCTTGGGGTTTATTGGCGTAGAACTGTCTGATGAAGGACGTTGACGAGTCATCCACCCCCTCACCACCNTTTAAGCAAATTACTCACTGAGCAAATAAGCCCCAAGATTGAAGATTTTTAAGAGCAAAAATCTGCTAATTTTGTATAGGTGCAATTTGCTTTACATAGTACTTGTGTTCCAGTTTGGTGAGTAAAAATTCATTGTTTATACATTAAGTCTATTTCAAATTGACTTGGGGGTGATGTGAAAATGAGGCATTTCCTAGTAAAAGTTTTCTATAAACTTCTTAATTACAATTTTGTTAATTTGGGTTTCTAGAAACTGGATTTTCTTAAAGTGGGGCCAACTTGTACCACGTAGTTTCCTAGAAAATGTTAAAGAATCTGATTTTAGAAAATTTGTCCTTTCATCTGTTGAATTGTCCACTTTGAAGATCGCATTAATAGAGTTTGTTTCCTTTTATCTTATTCATAATTTATATTTTTAAAAATACCAGGGGGAGGGGTAATAAGAACTGTGAAAGAATATTGACCAAAACAAGTGTGTTCTTTTCTAGTGGTTCTGGAAGTCATAGTGAGAGATTAGTACAAAGTTACCACATGCGTGCGCGCACACACACACACACGCACCATCATTTCTTTTTTTGAAAGACACAGTAACATACCTTTGAGACATACACAATGCCCTGGAATTAATGCAGCTCATCTTGTAATTCTAAACTTATTGATAATTTAAAGTTTTTAAGAAGGAAATTAAACTGACACCCAGTCAATGTTGATTCAGCACCTTCATTATGTCCAGCATTATGCCGGACGTTGCAGGAGATAAATGGAGCAGAAGAGGAGGTTCCTCTCCCTGTACCCTACAATCTAGCTAGAGGGCTGAGACATACACAGGCCACAGTGAACAAGCCAGGTTCATACACGACAACATTATATCAACATGACATGATTGAAGAATATATAGGTTAGTATATCAGGTGCGATTAATTGTGCACCACAGACAGTGAAGACAAAAGGAGAATTGTTGCAAGAAGAAACACTTGTGACATTAATGCCCTGCTTTTATAAAGCTTTTAAAACATTTCACATTCCTTATCTTTTTTATTTCTTGGAGAAATAAGACAACAGCCTTGGAGGTAGCCTGAGCCAGAATTATAACTCCTGTTTTATGAATGAGGAAATTAAGACCCAAAGAAGATAAGTGACTTTTATCTCAGCATCACAGGGACATAAACCCGGAGGCTCTGACTCCAGGTCAAATGCTCTTTTCCCTGCATGACACTGATTCCAACTGTGGCAGCATTTTTAAGAGATGGTTATCCCAAGAGGGGACTTGAACTGGGCCTCAAAGGAGGGGCAAGGGATGGGTAATCTGAGAAGAATGGGCATTCGAGGAACCTGAGCTGCTGGAGCAGAGCCAGGGGACCAACACATAGCACACAGGAGACAGAAGGAGGCCAGCATGGCTCAATGGGTGGTTCTAATGGTGGAATAAAGTGGAGGAAGTTTGAGCAGGTTGAGGTGGACCGATAGCAACAGGCCTTGATCTCTGGGCCAAAGATGGTACAGAGGAGAGCCATTGAAGCCAGAAGTGACATGAAGTATGTGGTTCTAATGGTGGAATAAAGTGGAGGAAGTTTGAGCAGGTTGAGGTGGACCGATAGCAAGAGGCCTTGATCTCTGGGCCAAAGATGGTACAGAGGAGAGCCATTGAAGCCAGAAGGGACATGAAGTACTTTTTAAAATATTAAGTTGGACTCAGTCATTCTAGGAATTCATGGATATAAAGTAATTACCTTAAATTTGTTTAAACAACTTGCACAAAGATGCTCATTAAAGTTTTATTTATAGAACAATCACACCAACCACTAATAGTGGTTATGTTAGGTTAGGTTAGGCTGTATTAGGTACTTTTTATTCCTCTATTCCCCAAACTTTCTACATTTAGAGGTAGAGAAGTGCTTCTAGATACATAAACATTTATGAATAAGCATCCTATGAGATTATAGCTAGTCCCCAAGGAGATATGTTCCTGACATAATTTATTACCAATGATCAACATTCCCTTGGGGTTTATTGGCGTAGAACTGTCTGATGAAGGACGTTGACGAGTCATCCACCCCCTCACCACCTCACACATACCAGCTTAGAGTACAAACTTTCAAGTTGATATCCAGTGGGTTATTTAACCAATAAAATAACTCCATGTTTGTTTGTCTTTGGCAAACAAACCTACTGTTTACTATGAGGCAAAAGACTGTCATCAGGAAATTAGGATTATTAATAGCAGAGAAATCATCAGAGGTGAACCAAGTAGACTGGGAAAGGCCAATGAAAGCCTAATGCACCAGGAGAGTGCACTAAGCACACTGGTGAAAGCAAAAGATGGGGCTTACTCTCCATTCTGTCTCAGTCGGCATTTAGGCATCGCTCATGGGAGAGGGCCTAGGCATTTTTAAAATAATGAATGTGGTGGGCTGAATAATGGCTCCCAAAGATCTTTGGAACCTCTTAATGTTATGTTATAGGAAAAAGGGTCTTTGCAGATGTGATTAAATCATGAGATGGGGAGATTATCCTGGATTATATGGGTGGACACTGTATGCAATCACAAGTGTCCCTACGAAAGGGAGAGTGAGATTTAACACAGACAGAGGAGGAGAATGCAGTGTGACCATGGGGCAGAGATCAGAGTGATGCAGCCACAAACGAAGGAATGCCAGCGTTACCAGGAGCCAGAGGAGGCAAAGAGCAGAGTCTCCCTCAAAGCCTCCAGAGGAGGGGAGCATGGCCCTGCTGACACCTTGATTTTGGATCAATGAAACTGATTTCAGTCTTCTGTCTTCCAGAATGTGAGAGAATAAATTTGTGTTGTTTTAAGCCACCAAGTTTGTGGCAATTTGTTATAGGAGCAACGGAAAAGTAATACCATGGAAAACTGTAACACTGGAAAGGAAGGTTCCTCTAGAGAAAAGGTTGGTACGGAAGGAAGAACAGATGTGGTCAGTCATGAAGTGAAGAAGAGTTGGATGTTCAGGAAAATTAAGGGAGGCTTGGGTGGACTTGGAGCTGATTTAAAGTGAAGGATGCAGGCAATGGTGCTGGAGCTGGCTCCTGTCAGCTCACAAGAGTCAACTGTGCATGGTTTTTCCCAT
>NW_007732324.1:121847-122761 GCF_000696425.1 Galeopterus variegatus | reverse complement strand
TTTCTTGCATAAATACTTACATGCCATCAACAGAAATGAGGAAGTTGGAAAGGTGATCTAGTTTTAGGGATATGAGTTCAGTGTGAGATTTGGATTTTCTCCTTTCATTGACTATGTTTTTATATTATATCCTACTCTATGTCACATACTGGGACAGGTACAGGGGATACCCAGCCTCGTGGAGTTTACAGTTGAGTGGGGAAGACAGAATTACAATAGAATAGGATAAGTGCTAATGAAGGTGTGGGCATATCCCAAAAAGAATGTGTGGAAAAGTGGGGATGGGATAGGAACTTTCCAGGGGAAGTGACCTTTGCACAGTATGAAGGAAGAGTAAAATGTTTGCCAGGCATGGCAAGTCATGGGGGAAGAGGGAAGTATCATAAATAGCAGGGCATGCATGCAGTGACCCCACGGGGAGAGGAAGTGAACAGTGGTGTGTGGATGGGGGTTGAGAGGGATGGTGATCAAAGGGGCTTCTTCTCTCTAATGAAGAACCAGAAATTAAAATCATAAGATCATTGATTGTGGCCAGCTCAAGTCCATCCTGGAGTGGCATTAATAATTAAGCCATCTGATCCAAGGGATGGAATCAGGCACAGAGCTAGGAGCTTCTAGGTGGAAACAGTTCTCAGGGATGGGTGGATGACAGAGTTATAGATCAAGGAGATCAAGCCAGATGGAGCAAAGGATACAGCAATGAGGATGCAACCCCTGTGAATGGAGAATAAAGAAGGAGCTGGGTGCTGGCCATTGGGGTGGGGTGGGGCATCTGGGAACTAGAGTAGAATTCAGAAAACAGTGCAGAAGCCCAGGCAAGAAGGCTAGCCCCAAACGGTGGGCCTTCAGCTGGCCCTATGCTCCACAAAGACTACTGCTCAATCCTGCACCTGGCTCAGTACCTGTCTTAGTCC
>NW_007732324.1:120036-120276 GCF_000696425.1 Galeopterus variegatus | reverse complement strand
GAGTGGCAATGTAAGAGAAGGACCTTGTGGAAAGCAGAGGGCAGCCCCCACACTGACTCCAACAGTGCTGGGCATGGACACCGCAGCTTGTGCTACTAGACACTTGGCACTACTTCTAGAACACAGCAGCCTCTATCCTCATCAGAATAGAGCCTACTAGTGCATGCCTTCTTGAGCCTCACTTCCCATTCAAAGGTGGGTTTCAGGCTCATCTGATTGCCAGAGCCAAGGTGGCATGCA
>NW_007732324.1:118465-119249 GCF_000696425.1 Galeopterus variegatus | reverse complement strand
TCAGGGGTCAGGAATGCTGCTTAGAGATGCCTTACCCAGACAGCTCTCCATTATCCTCCCTACAAGGAAGCATCGTGGTATGGAGGCTGGTGCATGGGCTCTGATTTAAGCCAGGGCTCCACCACTTACCGTCTGGGTTACTTGGACAAGTGATTAAACCTCTTTGAAGCTAGTTTTTAATCTGTCAACACGTATTCCTTACAGTGTCATTGTGAGGATTAAATTAAAAAAATGAAATAATAGCTGCCAGTCATTGAGCACTTGCTATGTGCTAGGCATTGTTGTAAGTTCTTTATGAGTATTAATTCATTTAATCCTCACAACAACCTTANGGATTTTATTTTCAGTCTAACTCAGTTTGGGAAAGAGTAAAACTGCTTCTAATAGGTGTAAATTCCATTTTAATCAGACCCAGGTGCTCAAGCCAGCTAGAGAAAATGGAACTTGGCAAACAGAGAGAAGCTTGCCAGTGTCCCCTGGGGATAGGGGTTTAATTGCAGCCTATGTGAGGAACACTTAACCGAAATTTGGGAGATTATTAGAAACCATCAGCACCTTGTCAACCACAGCTATCAGTAGTGCCTCTTGCTTTAAACCTTAAACTATAGCCTTCCACTTTCTTCCTAGGATTATGAAAGACAAGGTTTGGGTGGTTACATGGAGCAACTCCGCTTGCTAAAGTTTCACTCTAAGGAGCTCATTGGCTTATAGCAAGAGGCATAATCCAACAAGCATAATGTCCCTCACCTTAATTCTTTCCACTCCTAGATCTCCGGTTGGTGAA
>NW_007732324.1:110465-117314 GCF_000696425.1 Galeopterus variegatus | reverse complement strand
GCTAGGCATTGTTGTAAGTTCTTTATGAGTATTAATTCATTTAATCCTCACAACAACCTTACGAAGTAGGCACTTTTGTTATCCCCATTTTACTGATGAGACAACCCAGGCACAGAGAGTTTAAATAACTTCCTCATTGTCCCAGAGCTAACAAGTATCAGAGCATGCTAGGCATTGTTGTAAGTTCTTTATGAGTATTAATTCATTTAATCCTCACAACAACCTTATGAAGTAGGCACTTTTGTTATCCCCATTTTACTGATGAGACAACCCAGGTGCAGAGAGTTTAAATAACTTCCTCATTGTCCCAGAGCTAACAAGTATCAGAGCAAGGCTTCAAATCCAGGCAGACCGACCTGAGTCCATGATCTTAATACCACACTGCAGTGTCTCCATGGAGATATCAGGCATTAATAATAACAGGGGCTATTGTTACTCGCCATGTTCTTCCCAACTTGCAGGCTGGTGTCTTAGCCTGGGCTTTGCTGCCACTGCCGCCACTGGGATGTTGGGGCCCAACCACCAACCCCCACCACAAACCGATGGCAGCTAGAAATTCCTCCAAGCACTGCATCTTGAATAACATCTCTGACTCCAGTAAGCATATTTTCTGAAGCCACCTGGCAGGTTTGAGTGCTAGTCCCTTGATGTCAGCCAAGCAAGGACTCTAGTGCAGAGATGAGCAGGCAGAAAGCCAAGCTCTAACCCTGGTCATCTGCAGCTGTTATCAATAAAGCTGGTGGCAGAGGATGTGGACATCAGTGGTGACACTTTCATCTGAGTGCTGAACACAAAGCTGTCAGCTGGAAACACAGCCAGTGCTCTCGGGTAATTCCTAACTTCCTATCAGAAATAAACAAAACGCTCACCCTACTGAATTTCCCACTCAGATTCTCAGCTTGGCAGCCAGTCCCTAAAGCCTATCACCTAAGATAGCAAAGATATTAGGCCAGGCCACTGAACTAGAACAAAAGGGATGGGAAAGACCGTCCCCTCCCTGACCTCTGCTCTGCTAAGCGACTGATCCTGTGGGAATCCAGATGCATCAGGGTTTTGGGGGCTGGAAAGGGGCAGAGGCTGGGGTGTGGGGTGAGGGGAGGACTGAGGAGGAAGACAAAAGAAGGAAAAGAACGCTGAGTGAGCAGAGCAGACAAGCCCCTAAGCCCCCTTCCTGCTGTGGTCCCCCTGCGCCTTGCCGGAAGTCCCAGGCCCGCCTCAGCCCACTGACCACGTCCATCTCTGGGTGAGGGCCAATCCTGACAGCCTGATGGGAGGTGGAGGTGGGGGATTCTGGCTGAGGATTTGGAGGCTGCTCCCTGTGGGATTAAAACAGACAGCCCAGCTTGGAGCCGAGGTCGGAAGGCTGCCCCCACAGCCTGCCTGTGTCTGTGGGAAGGAACATCTCTGCTGACGTGCTGCTGACTCTACTCTCCTTGGCCTGACATGCCTCCCTGGTAGCTGTTGTCAACGTTTGGTGTCACGATGCGCAGCCTTCCAGGTGACGAAATAACTGTCTGATGTGACTTGACTTTTCTACCCAAATGAAAATGCCCTCCAGTTGTGATGTTGTGCCACTCTACCACAAATGTAGGGCTTTCAAGGTTGGCATTTCAGAAGCTCTTTTCTTCTTCCATGTGCTATGCTTGCTTTGGGGACATGTTCCATCTCTTTAGGGCAGGGCTGAGTACATCATTTGCAGGACCCCGTGCACAATGAGAGTGCAGGCCCCTCATCCAAAAGTCATTAAGCCTTTCAAGATGGCAGCAGCAGAGCGTTAACCTAGCGTGGGACCTTTCTGAGCTCGGGGACCTGCATGAGCCACCCGCCCATGAAGCTGGCCCTGGCGTGGCTTCTAAGAGGCTATGGCTCAAAGATGACACATCTTTAGTCATTTTTTTATTTTTGAATATGATAATACTATGTTAAAAATCAAAGCATAGAGATATTAACCAGTCATTACCGGATTTATAAAAATGTAGAGAACCTTAAATTTGGGAGATATGAACATGTATGCACCTAACTCATTAGCACTTAACTTTCTAATCCCTACTTATATAACCCTGGTTTTCTCCCATCCTCGAGTAGCATGGTGTTTCCCATCTGACAGCCTCCTCTGTGGCTCTGAAATGCCTCCTCCTCACTGGACCAGGGGTCATATAAGGATGTGGCAGGTGTCATATAACCAAGTCAATTGGACAGGATCAGTTCCCAGATGAAAGGAAGTTCATCTCCCAGTTGTACAACTAGAAAACAAGGGGCCAGAATCTGGGAGATTAACACATACATCAAGAGGAAGAAAGACCTTCCATATTTGCCAGGCAATTTGAGGTTGGAATTCCAGGAGGTTAGGGGCAGTTCCAGATCCAGACCCACCAGTTGCCTGGGTGGGGTCAGAAACACGTGTTCTCAGAGGATTGAGTTAAAGACTTCATCTCCCTGTTTTTCCTGTGGCTCCTACTCGCTAGCCCTGGCTCCAAGGGTAACCTTTGTTGACCTGAAAGATCCTAACAAAGGTTGCCAGGTTTAGGAAATAAAAATACAGGACACCCAGTTAAATTTAAATTTCAGATAAACGAGGAGTCATTTTTTAGTGTAAGTATTGCATAGGACATACTTATACTAAAACACTGTACATTGTTTATCTGAAATTCAAATTTAACCGGACATTCTGTATTTTACCTAGCACCCCTAGTCCTAACCTTGGCACCGCCTACCCCACCACACCTCACCTGACTCGGGACTGGCTTCTCACAGCTGTCAATGCTCCTAGATCCAATGCTTTCCTCACCAGCATCATCTAGCAGGTCTTGCTGGACTTGGCTGCTAATCAACCCCTCCCTGCCCAGCCTGCTGGTGACGGACCTCACAGACATGCTGCTGGAGAAGCTGTTAACCACCATGGAAGATGCCGGTGCCAGGTGGAGACTCATCCCTGACCTGTGGCCAGCTCTGTGGGGCCCCAGTACATTCCTTCCCAACTCAGCTCATCACTGGGCTAAGACTAGAGTGGGGGAGGGCCTAGCACAGGCTTGGCTCCATCACCAGCCTGCAGGGTGGGCTCAGGGTGGATTAAGGTTGTGATTATGCCCGGGGCTGCTTGTTAGGTTCTTTTCGTCAATTTAATTTCATTTTAAATCTCCCTTTTTGGAAATGAACATGAATAGTATTGAGTGTCAGGAATGTGTACATTTCTTTACCCTATGTCATTTAATCCTCATGACAATACTGGGAGAGGGGTAATATTGCACCTATTTTGCAGATGAAAAGAATAAGGCAAAACTAAGGTGCCAAAGCTTGAAATAAACTTGGGTCTTCTAAATCCAAATCCATGCTCTGTTACTGCACAATTTCATCAGTAGCCACCCAAGCAGAAACTTTTTAAAAAATTAATTAATTTATTATTATTACTTTTTACATTCTAAGATGTGGAGCAGTTGGGCAGAGGAGGAGAGGGGAAAGGGGAGAGCTATACTGTGGGAGAAGGAGGAAGGGGGTGTGGTCAAGGCCCATGACACCCCCCTAATTCCCACAGGGGAGCCCTGGGTGCTTCCAGCGGTAGCTCAGGCTGGATGTGGACATCAGGGGAGCCTGGCTGAGGATCCTGGCCCCCCACTGCCCTGGCTTGGGAGCCTGGAGCGCTTCTGACAGTGGATTTGTAGTCATTGCTGGGCTGGATGCAGACGTTGGGGGGATGTGGCTGAGGCCCTCGGCCCTATCCCCATCCCGGCTTGGGAGCCTGGGGTGCTTCTGGTCCTTCTAGGTTTTACAGGTGTTCTTTGATGGTGTCAGACCTTTACTCATTAATATCAAAACTTTGTCTCTGATCTGTGAGGTTTTTGTTTTTTCTTTCAGTTCCATTGGATTATCATTTGCCCCCACCACTTAAACTCTGCACTGGAACTAATTTGTTGTCCTTTGGTTACTTCTAAAATGGGGGGACTTCCTAAGGGAACCAGCACTTGAGCCCTGTGGTTGAGCTAAATTGCTGCTTCTCTTCTGACTCCCTGGGGAAGGATTTTTGTGCAGCTCAGGTTTTAACTGTTGACCTTGTAAGCACTTCTGAGTCTTGTGAGGTCTGGTACACTTGGGTTGTATGGAAACTGTCTGGGCCTGAGTCTTTTCAGCAAACTGCACCCCCTGCAGTTCTGTATTCCTGACAGTGGGCCTGTGCTGATTGGAGGGCAGATCAGTTGTCCATGCTGTGTTCCAATGTTCCCTTAGTGGGCCCGTCTCCCCTACCCCCACACTCCAAACACTTCCTATGGGATGGGCCATGTGCCAGTCCCTTGCAGTGACTCACTGGCCTCTCAGTGGCTCCTTTTTTCAGTTATCTGTGGCCCCTTGCTCCTGCAGATCCACAGGGAACGCTGTTAGTCATCTTTCTGGCCTGGGGACCACCAAGGCCCTCTTCTCCCTGCGGCCTCCAAGCAACTTCATATGCAGGGCACAGCAGCAGCTTTTGCCAGCTCCTGCTCCATGTGCTCACCAGGGCCAGCCTTGAAGGTGCCAGGGCTCAAAACAGTCAGAGCAGTTTTTTCTTTCTCTCACTGTGGCTTCTCCTGCCTTCATGAATTCCACAGGTCTCTCCTCCTCTTCCCCTGAGCTCCAGCGGCCCCAGCTTTGCAGTCGTTGCCTTTTAATAGTTGTAAATCGGTCGATTGTGGGAGAGAGTGACACTGGGGACCATCTATTCTGCCGTTCTGATTCTGAATCTGTCCAGGCAGAAACTGAATCCTTCATACCTCACTCTCTCTCCAATCTGATTCCTAAGTCTTTATAAATTTGTCACTGAACTCCTCTCAATACCATTGTGTTTGTTTCTTAGGGCTGCTGTAACAGATTACCACAAACTGGGTGGATTAAAACAACAGAAATTTATTCTTACAGTTTAGAAGACCAGAAGTCCAAAATCAAGATGTCAGAAGGATTAGTCATTTCTGAAGTCTCTGGGGGAAAAACTATAGCACGCGTCTGTCCTAGCTGCTGGTGGCTTTAGGCAATCCTTGCTGTTCCTTGGCTTGTAGCTGTATCACTCCCTTTTCTGCCTCTGTCCTCATGTGTGTCTTTCTGAGTCCCTGAACATCTGAATCTCCCTCTCCTCTCTCTTATGAAGACATCAGTTGTTGAACTTAGGGCCCACCCTAATCTGGTGTGACCTCATCTTAACTAATTACATCTTCAAAGACTCTATTTCCAAGTAAGATCACATTCTGAGGCTCTGGACAGATGCAAATTCTTGCAGGACACTATTCAACCCAGCAGAACTGCTATTTCTCTAGTCCAGACTCGGCACTGGACAGAAAGGAGGCTCTTGATTGTTTTTCTACTTTGAGGCTTTCCCTTCTCCAACTCATCCATTGCTCAAAAATTTGCTTTCGGAAAAGCAAGTCTGACCACAACACTCCCCAACTTAAAAACGGACACACGTCTATATGGCCCACAGTTGTGTTTCTCAAACTTGATTGTACAGAAGGAACACTCAGAGAACTTTTAAAAATCCAGATTACAGGGCCCCATTCTAGAGCTTCTAATTAAGGCGGCCTGGGGTGAAGCCCAGGAATCTGCATTGTAACAAGCCCAAGATGATTCTGATGCAGATGATGCCCAGACCATACTTTGGGAAAGGTCTGTTGGATAAAATCCAAAATCCTAACATGGCATTTAAGAATCCTTACAATCTGGTCTAATTTATGGTTTCAGTCTCATCGTTCAATTCTCCAACCCTAGCCAAGAAGCCTATCTCCAGCTCACCGGACTCCTCCCCTCCTGTGCCATACCTACATGGGCCATGGTGGAGTGTTAAGGATCAGGGCTCTGGAGCCTTACTGGGCAATTACTTAACCTTTCAATGCCTCAGCTTCCTCGGCCATAAGGCAGAATAACATTCTTACCACAAGACTGCCATGAAGAGAATTGCAAACTGCGTCTGGAACAGAGCCTGGCACACAGAAAGCAATCCATGAGAGTTAACCATCGTTACTTTTTATTTTTGTAGCTTTGCTCATTCTGCCTCTTCTTCCTGGGATTTTGTTCCCTCCTTTTATCACCTGGAAAATTCCTTTCATTCTTCAAGAGCCAGTGAAGAAGTCTTCATCTCTGAAATTATCCTGGATTCCCTCAGATCCCATTAAGTACTGTCTTCTTGTCCATCCCCCCGTAATTATTGCTTTATGCTCCTCGTTCCCACTATCTATCACATTGTGCAAGGCGATCACATACATTTTTATCTACGTTCATGAATTACATGAGGGCAGCTACTTTGCTGTAGGGCTTGGTATCATGCCTGGTGTATTTTGTAATTAAACTCATCGTCCCTCTTCATTCCGTAAAGTTGGATGTTTGATCTATTATTTTAAAATTGATCTTTGCAAGTTTTTTCTTAATTTAATTTAACAATTGTGCTATTAAATTAGCCTTTGTAATTAAACTCATCGTCCCTCTTCATTCCGTAAAGTTGGATGTTTGATCTATTATTTTTAAATTGATCTTTGCAAGTTTTTTCTTAATTTAACAATTGTGCTATTAAATTAGCCCTTCTTTCTTCCCACCTCTGCCTGCCAATTTCTCGGTTTTTTTTTTTTTCTTTCCCAGATTCTCCATGTTTCATCACTGTGGTCAGTCTGCAGTGACTAGCCTGGCAGGAGTGTTCTGCATTCCAAATGCTTGATTTGAGAACTAGGGCTCACCACCCACTCATAGACACAGTCCTTCATTCTGGCGGCAGGAATGTCCTTCCTCTGTTCTGTCTACAAAATCCACAGGAAGGCTGCCAAACGCTGTGCTTTGAATAGATGTGTCTGAATCTCATAAGGAAGTTTGGCTCCTACCAGTGGATGCTGGAAGCTTGTT
>NW_007732324.1:104098-110382 GCF_000696425.1 Galeopterus variegatus | reverse complement strand
CTATCACATTGTGCAAGGCGATCACATACATTTTTATCTACGTGCATGAATTACATGAGGGCAGCTACTTTGCTGTAGGGCTTGGTATCATGCCTGGTGTATTTTGTAATTAAACTCATCGTCCCTCTTCATTCCGTAAAGTTGGATGTTTGATCTATTATTTTTAAATTGATCTTTGCAAGTTTTTTCTTAATTTAACAATTGTGCTATTAAATTAGCCCTTCTTTCTTCCCACCTCTGCCTGCCAATTTCTCGGTTTTTTTTTTTTTCTTTCCCAGATTCTCCATGTTTCATCACTGTGGTCAGTCTGCAGTGACTAGCCTGGCAGGAGTGTTCTGCATTCCAAATGCTTGATTTGAGAACTAGGGCTCACCACCCACTCATAGACACAGTCCTTCATTCTGGCGGCAGGAATGTCCTTCCTCTGTTCTGTCTACAAAATCCACAGGAAGGCTGCCAAACGCTGTGCTTTGAATAGATGTGTCTGAATCTCATAAGGAAGTTTGGCTCCTACCAGTGGATGCTGGAAGCTTGTTAAGTGGCTCAGGCTGTGGAGCCTAGCTACCTCAGCCCAAAGACTCATCTTCCATCTGTCAGAACGCTATCTCAGGACCACTTTATCCAATAAATAGATAAATGAGCTTTTCATGCACCTGTAAAAAATTTTGAGACTTGAAAAACTATATGTAATTTTCAAAATAAGAAAAGGAAACTGCAGAATCAAAACTGATAAATGTTAAATTAAATGTCTACAAAATGTAGTAGGACTCGAGCTAGCCAGCTGCATCTGAACTCAACTCTTAGTAGTTACATATGTTGTATTTCATGTGGATGAGAGGATCTGGAAAAGGGTAAACACATATGTGCACACATTCACACACATGCACGTACAGCTGGTACACGTGTGCTCTGAGAGTACACATACACGCACGCACACACACACACACACACACACACACACACCACCCAGCTGTGCTGAAGTCTCTGGGTGGAGAAAAAGGCACTGCCTGTGTTTACATGTGCCTTTCATCTGAAGCGCTCACAGCTCCTTGCAAGGAAGGTGGGCTTTATTAATCCTCACCACCCCACTGTGAGGCTGCTGCCTCAATCAAGTCCTGAGGGAGGTCCCGACAGAGCCCAGTATGTCTTCCTCTAAGCACTGCTTTACCCCCAGACCACCCTTCCTCCTAGACACCCACCTCCTATTGCTGTCCCCATCTGTGCATTTTGTCCTTAAACCCCTCTCCACCGTCCTGCCCACTGTCTGTGAGTTGTGTATATGGTGGGTGTGTGCAGAAAATCCAAGCCCCTTCTAATTCCAAAATGCTAAGTACGCCTGTGGGTCTTTCCTGTGGCTCTATGGCTTGGTGTGTCTGTATTTCCAGGGAACTTGTCTCGGGGCGCTGAGTAGGAGGCACATCTTCAGACCAGAGTTATAGCCTGGGGAGCGGCCCCCACTGCTTCGGGGCGGGCAGGGGTTAGAAACTGGAGTTTTCAGTGTGCTTATTCATCAGGGACTGTTTAAAAGCAGCCTAGAAGCCAAGTCTAGCAAGGAGCCACAGTCCCAAACTTCTTTCCCATGGAAGACCTGGTAAAATGCCACATTGGTCTCAATTTTGTATTTTGTGTTGCTGCTTTGCAGGGGGTCTCAGATACAAACTCCACTAATAGAGGGGTTTGGATGTGGTGTAAACACCTCTCCCTCTGTGGTAATTGTGTGTGTTTAGCTATTTGTCTAGAAATGATCATTGCTGCAGGAAGAGGGGAGGTAAGGGGCGCCATTTCGCAGGCCCCGATCTTTCTCAGGGCTTCTGAAGTTGCTGCCCCAAGAAGTCAGACAGAGTTTGGGAGGAGAGGAGATCTCTATTTCTCCAAGGCTGTTTTCAGCAGTTTGGGGTTTTAGAGTGGGCACTGTGGCCGAAGGAGCCCCCACAGCAGCTGCTGAAGTGGTTTTTTAAAGCTCAGGTCTTTCAAATCAGATTGTCCTTTTCAAACCTCTCTCATTCTCTGCCACCCCAACCTCTTAGTACCAATGTTTCTGCCCCAGTGGCTTTGTTGGCCTTACAAAGCATCCTCTGGCATTGAGGGCGTGTCTAGGGACAGGTTTTACTACTAGGGCCCTGTCTTGTGTCACCGGCCCTACTAACTGTGGTTCCACACTCTGAAGCCAGTTCTGTGAACCTCTTTCTTTTCCCCAAATATGCTGATTCACTTTCTTTTTCTTTTCTCTTTCTCACTTTCCCTGGAGAGTCAAGTCTGTCCTGGACCTGCTGACACTAGAAAGAAGTCACCTGCCCAGGAGGTTTGCTCTTCTTGGTCTTGTTTCACAGCTTTGCCTGCCAGGCCCACTCCTGAGCCTTGTGCAGGGGCCTCTGCTTCTGCTGGACCAGTGACAGAGCCTCTCTGCCTTCCTTCTCTGCCCAGGTGAGGCAGGTGGGCAGGAAGGAGGCTTCTCAAAGCCTCGGGGGACTGCTTCCCCCACTGCCCTACTCCCTGGGGCCTGGGGCATTGCTTCCTCCTGAATAAAACTCTTTGGGAGGTGCCATATGGTCATGCTGTCCAAGCTAGACCTGAGCCCGAGAAAGTGTGGAGTGTGGTTTTTGTATTTCCTTTGGAATCTGTCAGCCATGCACTGCATCAGAGGGAGAGAGAGTTGTTTGGATTCAGATGGCACCTGAAATACTTTATTTCACTATATTTTTATCTAGATAAGACACTTCCCACTGTTGTTTTCATCCATTTAGAACATGTTTTTGTAGCTGAGCCCCTGGCCTTGCACCTCCTTCCTTTCCAACCTCCTCCCACCCACTTCTCTGACATAAAATAGGTTGACTAGAGGCCTGAGCAGGCCCAGCAGCTTTCCCCTGGCTTGGAACTGTTGTTGTGCTTCTCCCAGATTTTTTCAAAATAGACTAGCTTTAGATCAACAGAAAAGTTGCAAAGATAGCACAAAATTCCTGTAGACCCCTCACCCAGGTTCCCTGTTGTTAACATCTTACACTACCATGGAACATTTGTCACAACTAAGAAACTAACTCTGGTACAGTGCTAGTAACCACACTCCACCCCTCACTCAGATTTCACTAGTTTTCCACCAATGTCCTTTTCTGGTCCAGTGGAACATTTGTCACAACTAAGAAACTAACTCTGGTACAGTGCTAGTGACCACACTCCACCCCTCACTCAGATTTCACTAGTTTTCCACCAATGTCCTTTTCTGGTCCAGGATCCCACATTGCATTGAGTCATCCTTAGCCTCCTCTGGCCTTTTTCTGACAGTTTCTGACTTTCCTTGTTTTGATGACCTTGGTAGTTTTGAGGAGTCGTGGTCAGGTATTTCGTAGACTGTGCCTCTATTTGCATTTGTCTGATGACTTGCTCATGGTTACACTAAGGTCATGAGCTTTGGGGAGGAAGACCACAGAGGTGCAGTACCATGCTTACCACACTGTACCAAGGGCATACGCTGTCACTTGACTTATCTCTGATGGTAATTTACCTAGATCACCTGGGTGAGGAGTGTTTGCCAGTGTTCTCCACTGTCAAGTTACTTTCCCCCTTTCCATACTGTACCCTTTGGAAGCAAGTCACACCCCAGGAAGGTAGAGGAAGGAGTTAAGCTCTACCTCCTGGAGGAGGAAGAGTCTACATACATTATTAGGAATATTCTGTAGGGGAGATCTCAGAGATGTTTTTAAAGCAACTCAGAATTTCCCTCCAGCATTTACTGAAAGGCCAGTGGTGCTGGGTGCATGGATTTTGTGGGGATGGTGCGATAGACCAATCACATGCAGAGCATCTCAAGGAGCTACACCCTGGGGGTTTTCAGTTCCTTGGTATTAGAGAGCAGTTTGGACATGCAGACTACAGGACATATGTATATAAATATGTAACCACTGTTTAAAATCACTAGTCATTCAAAAACATTTAGCAAATGTCCACAAATACACAGCACTCTTCTGGATGCTGAGGGCATACAGTGGCAAATAAGACCCAATCTAGACCCCAGGCATGGCAGGGTGGGATTACATGCAATCCAACAAATCTCTTTGCACACCCACTGTCAGCTCAATGGAATCCAATGGGCCGCAATTACAAGTGTGATGAGCAATAAGACGGAAAATTCAAGGTGCTGTCAAGGAGCTAATTTAGGGGCAGTCAGTGGAGGCCTCTTTGTGGAGGTGAAGGATGAGCAGGATCAAGCCAGGTATATGGGGGCAGGGGCACCAGGGAAGAAAGCTCACCAAGCAGACAGAACAGCATGTGTTAAAAACACACTAGTGTCAAGAGGGACATCTGGAGGAACTGAAAGAGGTTTATATAGAAGAAAACTCAGTTTCCTGGAAAAATCACATGATAAATTAGTCATATGGAATAGTTCTACATTCTTAAAATAAGCTTGTTCTATAGAATTTAATACGTGAAAATCCAGTGATGTTTTGACGATAGAGTTACACTTTAAACATTCTTCTAAATTTATGTATAAACATGCATCAAGTTCAAGTGTTTCAGAAATTAAGAGTTAAAACTAAAAATGTGTGCTCGAGAGAAGCCTAGCAAAGCAATGACTAGAAAGGTATTTCATTTCAGTACATGTCAATGTGGCTCCAGTTCCTCATTTCCCCGCTAAATTTATGTATAAACATGCATCAAGTTCAAGTGTTTCAGAAATTAAGAGTTAAAACTGAAAATGTGTGCTCGAGAGAAGCCTAGCAAAGCAATGACTAGAAATGACTAGAAAGGTATTTCATTTCAGTACATGTCAATGTGGCTCCAGTTCCTCATTTCCCCAGATGTCAGGCGTGGTGCCTGCAGAGGGCTCATAGCCGAGACCTCGCCAGCATTGCCTTCTTCTGAAGGGAACTGCCCCGCCCACGCTGTACCCTCTCCCAATGACTAGTTGATGCAGAGGTACCCAAGTCTGGCTCCCTGGCCTCAATTTCAGACAATTCTGAAGGACCATCCCAGCTTCAGAGCCCCTAGTGGGATGTGCTGCGGCCCCACCGCATCCCAGTTCAACTTCCGCCTCTATCCAGCACTTCTCTCACAGCCTTGCAGGTATTGTGTCCAGGAGCACTCCCTAATAAACCACCTGCGTGGAAATCTCTTTCTCAGAATATATTTCCTGGGGAATTTGACCTATAGGAGATACACACCGTATTAATTTCCTAGGGCTGCTGTAACAAATTATCACCAACTGGGTGACTTAAAACAATAGAAATGTATTCTCTCACAGTTCCGGAGGCCAGAAACCCCAAATCAAAGTGTCAGCGGGGCCACACTCCCTCTGATGGTTCTAGGGGAGAATCCCTCCTGGCCGCTTCCACCATCTGTTGGCTCCAGCATCCCTTGGTTGGTGACAAGCATCATTCCAACCTCTGCCTTGGTCTTCACGTGGCTTTCTCCCCTGTGTCGGTCTGTTGTCCCTTCTCTTCTCTCCTAAGGACTTGTCATGGATTTAGGGCCCACCTCAATTCATCTTGAGATTCTTAACTTAATTACATCTGCAAAGACACTTTTCCCAAAAAAGTTCATATTTACAAGTTCTGGTTGAAAGTATGGATTTTTTTTGAGGGGGGGGTCACTATTCAACCCACTAGATACACCAAAATATTGATATAAAGTAATTATATATCAGGGTTGAGATGGGATTTATAGGTGATTTAAATTTTCTTCTTTGCACTTTTTTATTTATTTCAAATGTGGTACAGAAAACATGTATTACTTTTGTAATAGTAATTATTTTTTTAGTTGGCGGTTTGACCTAGAGTGTGCAATCTGGATTAAAATGTACCTACTCTGTGAGTGGAGGGCAAGAGGTGATGGGCACAGACATGCGAAAGGACTCTCCCATCACAAAATTACTGGCTCCCAAATTCTTGAATAAGGTGTAATTTAAATACATCACTAGGTTTACAGAAGTATAGTGAGTCTCTAAGCTCTCTCCCAGCCTTTTCTCCCCAAAATTTAGGAGTTAAAAACAGAACTGGATAGAGCAGTAAATAACCAAGAGTGGAAGTTGACCTAAGGGTAAGTGCCAATAGAGGAACCAGCTGGGGAGAATAAGCCTTGGCTAGCAGCAAGGTGAGGCTGCACATTAATACCCGGGGACCTCTTAAAGGGTTTAGGTGGTCCCAGACTAGCAGCATCATTCTGGATCTAGACAAAAACAAATGCAAACTATCTTTGAAAGAAAGCATCCCCACTTTAAGGCCATACGACTCCCACAGATTAAGATCAAGCCACTATGAGCTCACAATTTTTTTTTTTTTTTTTTTTTTTTT
>NW_007732324.1:102842-103271 GCF_000696425.1 Galeopterus variegatus | reverse complement strand
TTCATGGAATCTAAGACACCATCAATGATAAGACACACCTTTACTTTATGCACTCTAAGGGGAAAAAAAAGACTGCCAATATAACTGCAAGATGCCATCAACCGTAAGACACAATACAGGTGATGGGCAAAAGTAAGAGAACTGTGTGGAGAGCACAACTTTATTGAAAGGTACTAAAGAAGACCTAAAAAGTCAAGAAGCAATCTGTGTTCCTCGACAGGAAAACTCAATGTTATACAGATATCAACTCTCCCTAAACTGAACGATCAATGCATTTCCCGTCACAATTACAATAATTATATGGGGCACTGGATGAGATAATTCTAAAATTTAAATAGAATATAAAGCATTAAGAATAGCCAAGAACCTTTTAGAAGAAGAAGGAAAAGGGAATTTCCTTATCAGATGTTATCTACTTATTACAAAGTG
>NW_007732324.1:95299-101983 GCF_000696425.1 Galeopterus variegatus | reverse complement strand
ACTGGATGAGATAATTCTAAAATTTAAATAGAATATAAAGCATTAAGAATAGCCAAGAACATTTTAGAAGAAGAAGGAAAAGGGAATTTCCTTATCAGATGTTATCTACTTATTACAAAGTGACAGTAAAACAAAATGTATTGATGTGGAGATGGAAAAATTGACCCGTGGAACAGAACAGAGAGCCCAGAAACAGACCTGCCAATGTATGAAATTTTGAAATATGACAGAGGTGAAGTTGCCAATCTCTGGGAAAAGGAAAGGATAGTACATAGGTGATGATAAGATAGTCAGTGATTAATAAGGGGAAAAGTTGGATTCCTGCTTACCCCATATACAAATATCGATTCATTTTTTTAGAAGAATTTATTTATTAACCTTTGACACAAAAACATATTTGTTTCAGAAGTATAAGTTAGTTCACAACTCTTATGTTAACTAAGTACTAATGACATCAGATTTAAAGGGGTATTGAGAATTGAAAAGCAACTCTAAATGTATCCACAAAAAAGTTCTTCAAATTTTTTCCTTTTTTATTTTTTTTCTTTTGTCTTTTTTTTTTTTACTGACCGGTATTGGTGTCGCGCCCGTACCGGGGACCGGCAACGGAATCGCAACCCTCGGTGTTGCGCCTGCACCGTGCTCAGCCAGTGAGTGGGAACCGGTCTCCACGTGGGATCCAAACCCTCAGCAGGAGTGCCGCCACGCTCCCAAGAAGCGCACTCTCCAGTGCACCACCGGGCCGGCCCCAAATTTTTATATTAGTTTTTTTTCTTTTTTTTTTAACTGACACATAATAATTTTTTAACTGACACATATCTGTGGGGTACAGAGTTGTATTTCAATACATGTATACAATGTGAAATTAAATAAATAAATAAACATTTTTTAAAAATACTGGAGCATATCTTGACTGAGTCCAAAAAGATTCCTTAAATAAGAAACAGATAGCACTAATAATAAAAGATTAATAAATTAAACTACGTTAAAATTAATACACTGTAAAGAAAATTAAGACAAGCCCAAAACTGGGAGATACCCATATAATCATTAAAGGGTTGATTTCCAGAATATGTAAAGGATTTTTATAAACCAAAAGGAAAAAGACGAACAACAAAAGGAAAAAATGAGCAGGAGACATAAACAGCCGTTTCACACACACACAAAACCCCTACAAATGTCTGATAAACATATGGAAAGATGCTCACCCTCATTAGCAAAGGAAGTACAGGACAGGTTGGCTAGTTTAAGACCATCACAGGCCCTACCTGTGCTTATTTTTTGGAGGCCTAAATCTTACAATATTTCACATACCATAATGCATCCACATCCCACATTAAATTTGTTCAGTCAGTACATGTATTTGAGTGCCTGGTGGTGCCGGGCAATGTCCTATGTGCTTGGGAGGTATGCCTGAGCAAGAGTGGGAGGTAGACAATAAGCCTAAGGAGGTGCACTGTGTAGTTGTGTGACAGAGGCAGTGAGTGCTGTGGATAAAAAGGAAAAAGCAGAGCAGGGTGAGGAGGAGCAGGCTGCAGGGACAGAGGCTCTGAGGTCTGGTGTCTAAACACAGTGTGCTCACAGCGTCTCCCTCGCACCTCAGCTGCTGGGGACCCTTCAGTCATTGCTTCCTGGGGTATCAGGTAATAAAAGCTTAGAGGGCTAGCTCCTCTCAGAGGTATTTGTGGGAGGGTGGATGTGGGGAGAAATCCTGGGGACACCTCCCTCCTTCCTGTCCTATTCACATACAGATGGTTCAGCGGTTGGGGAGGGCTGTGAGGCACAGGAGGAGGAGGGGACATTTCATCTTCCTCCCGCCACCCTCTCCGGCTCCTCTCTCTCCTGTGGCCCATCCCAGAGAAGAGGCCACCTGCCTAAGACTCAACAGAAGGGAAGTTTCAGAAGAGAGAGTCCTCTGACACCCAGGCAGGGTGGCAGGAGGGGAGCTGGGGTTGCTCAGACTGGATAACCAGCGTCCCTTGTAGACGCAGTATCACGGTGCTGGCAGGAATTAGGCATTTTCTGAAATGCGACTGTTTGAGGCACCCCCTTGCCACTAGAAAGAATTTAAGGCAGCTTTCTGAACTGCATGGGCATGGCTTACATGTACAAGTTGGGAGGGGTGGTCTGTCTCTTGGGAGTTATGAAACACCCCAACAAACGAGGGCTCCTGTGTGCAGGTTGGCCAAAGATGGTGCTGCTGAATCATGGGTAGCCCTGAAGGCACTGCAGGCCAGAAATGATTCATGTGACGGTGGCCCTTTCTTTATAAATGTCCTCAGCTCGGGAGGCTGGACATGGGGCCCCAGCCACCAGCACCTGGCATCAGGACTCAAGGGGCCTCTGCTCCCCTCTGTGGGTGTCCCCTATTTTCACTTTGGCTGAGCTGCCCAAGCACCAGCCACAGCCCAATGGGATTAGGTCCCAGCCCTTATTAATCACCTTAATATCACCCAACCTGCTCACCCAAAGCTCCTTCTGCCCTGGACAGAGGGTCATTCATTTCTTCTGGATCTGTAGGGATAAAGATGCTGCCATGAAGTTCCCAGAAGGAGGCGGCCGAGTGGCTTCTCTTTCATCCTGGAATGTGACATCTCCTTCCCGTTAGAGACCACACAGGATGGGAAAATAAGAGCAGGGCAGCCCTTCTAGAGTGAAAACCCATCAGCCTCTACCAGGAAGAGCAGCTGGCAGGTGGGGGGTTGCATTCCAGTCCCCACTGTTTAAAGCTCCCGGCCTCCTTCACTGGTTCCCACAGCCTCTTTTTCCCTTGCCTGCCTCCTAGACCAGACTCAAGGGCCTGTCTCTGAGATGAGGTTTATGTCTCTGGAGACATCCAGTCCCCAAGAACAATCTCCCAAAGCCTGTTCTTGCGGCTCCTGTGGCAGAGAAAGACATTTCAGGCTTTTGAGGGAAGAAAAAAAAAAAAAAATCAAACAAACTAAAACCAAGCAGGAAATCAGAGTCCATCCTTAAAGACACACACTTTTTCCCAGGAGACCTTCCCCACAGAGCTGGTGAAGACTGGGCCACAGAACACTGGGGAGGGGTAAGTGAAGGGCTTCCGAAGGCTACAGTCACCAGGGGAAGCGGTTTGCATTCCTGGTGGAGAGGGGCAGTGGGACAGTTCCACACTTGGCTCCCTCAAGTGCAGGGTGCCCACGCCCAGATGGCCTTTCTCTAGAAAAATGCAGGAGGCCTGCCACCACCCAAGGTGTCTGTGTGCCTCCGTGCTAGCAGGGCAGCTTGGCAGAGGGCACTGGGGTATGTCTTTCTATTTCAAATCTCCCTGCAAGGTCACTTTCCTGGCTAAGATCTACGCTCCTGCGAGGAGCATTATACATCCAGAAGCACCTTGTTCACAGGGCCAAGTCAGTGTTTGGGGGAAAACGGTGATTTTTTTTCCAGCCACCCGTCTGGGACTGCCCCTGGAGTTAGGGTCTGTTGGTTCCTTTCTCTCTTCCAGGCATTTTGAAATCTTGCCTGGGAGCTTAGAAATTTGCCCAAGCCTCTAATCATGGCTGCTTCTTTGTTCTTCGGGCAGTGACCTTTACTGACATCATCTCAACCCCTCATCTATTTGAATCTCCCATTCTTTTTTCCCCTTTCTGGGTTGGAATGAAGGGTTTTACTTTCAGGGACCTAATCCTGTTGCTCTTGTGTGTGACTAATTCCCTCCCACCCCTTTGGCTCCCGGCAAAGAGGAAGGGGCCTGTTTGCGCGACTGAAGGGTCTGCACCCGTTGTCGGCAATCAAAGCACAAACATATTCCTCCGGGTGATTTCCTGCCCTGATAGTCCAGCCCTGGAACACAAGCCTCCTGTGTTCCTTCACGGCCCACCAGTCCCTGGGACAGGACTTCTGCAAGAGGATTTATGATATAGAAAGTACTAAGTCACCCTTCCAACCTACCAATGTCTAGTGTGAAAGCAGGTTGTATTGTTGTTCAGACAATATGACTCTCCAGAGAAGAAAGGGTGTCCTGAAGAGCTCGACGGCTCCCTAGCGGCTGCCTGCGGGTAAGGGTTTGCGAAGGTGACTCGGCACAGGACTGAGGCCTTATTATCCTCAAAGCACCCTGCGGACCCTGGCGGGTCAACTTCTGCTGCCTGATCTCTGAAGTTAAAATGCACATAATTATGGTATTGTTTGACTGCCAAGAATTCTGGGTTAATCTCAGTTTTATTTTGACTGCTACCCAAAATAGCTTGTCCCCAAGGACAGCAGCAAAGGCCAGGAAGCCAAAAACAGAAGGGCAGGCCTGAGATCCAGGCAGGCTCTCACTTGGGAATTTGGGGATCCCATATGAGTGCATGGGATCAGGAGCTGGGGGCCAGGGTCACCTTTCTACAGGCCTTTCCTTAGCCCCTGGCTGCGGCTGCCCCTTCCCTGCAGGACCTGGCCTCAGCCTGTTGGGAACTGCAGGGATGGCCAATCCCCAACACCTTCATTGTCCCCAGGTGCAGTTGGGACAGTCCCTGAGAAAATTTGGAGTTCTACTTCTGTGATTTTGGGAAGGCAGAGCAAATAAAAATAATAATGATAATTGACGTCATTGAGCACCTTTTCCATGCCAGACAGTGATGTAAGTGCTCCTGTGTGTAGTAATTCCTTTTGTGCTCACAACAAGTCCTCATGGGAGGTACTTTTGTTATCTTCTGACCTACCCAGAGCCAACTGGATAGTAGGTGGTGGAGAAGGAATTTGAAGCCAAGGAATCCTTGCTCCAAATCCTTGCTGCCTCCTACCTTCTTTACTGTACAGCTTCTCAAGAGGCTAGTGTACTGGCTCTATAGCAGTACTTAAAGGCTCCCACTGGAATCTGTGAAGAGATGCACTCAGTTCATAAGTGGAGGCCTCTAGAAGAACAGGCCCGGTCAGCGCTGGTTCTTCTTCTTGGAGTACAGGTAGACTTGCCTTAAGCATTCTTCACCATACTCAGATCAGTAAACGTTTACCAAGGGTCCCACTCTATTCCCAAGGTCTCTGGGCCCCTGGGCCCCGGATCTCTAAGAAAAGTTCCACGATATTAACAGGAGAATCATAATACAAGGCCATGTGTGCTCCTATAGAGGAATGCTTTCTGCATGCAGCCAAGGAGGGCTTCTGGGGTGAGGGCAGGCCGTTGAGTTAGATCTTAAAGGATGCTGGGGGTGGGTCCGAGTGCAGTGGTGCTTAACAATTAATTGATCACAACCAGTTACAGATTACTTTGTTCCTTCTCCACTCCCACTGCTTCACTTGACTTGCCTTAAAAAAATAAAATAAAATAAATGAAAAATAAAAAATAAAAAGGATGCTGGGATTCTTCTGGGTAGGAAAAGTGGAGATGGATTTTCTAGGCAGAGGAAACATCATGGGCAAACCACTGCTGCATTGCACCAGGCTCAAGATGCTGTCATTGAGGACTCATTTCCTGAGGATTCTGAGCCACCGGGCTCTGGTCTCCAGTTTGCAGGGCAGGCAGGAGTTCAGTAGCCACCCCCTTCCCCTCACTGATGCCCCCACCATGCTGACTGCACAGGAGCCTTCCTTCCCCTTCCTTCCTGCCCCGCCTGAATGCCAATGGAATTTTTGCAGCCTGAGGCATCCCTGAACTTCTAAGGTGCCCAGAGCTGCCAGCCCAGCCCCTGGCAGTGGCAGCTATCCCAGCACCGCTACCCTGGTCAGCATCACCTCAGCCAGCTCATTGCAGCTGCTCAACACCCTGGTGCACACCCAGCACCCATCCAGGCACCCCAGGAGGCGAACAGCAGGGCAGGCGGCACCGTGCGAGCATACGCAAAGGCACTGGAGCCCTTCTTCATTCTTTTCTTCCCCCTCCCGAGAGAGAAAAACGTAAGAGGAAGGTGGAAGGACCAGGCTCCTAGAACAAGTGTGTGTGGTACCAGACGGGGGTGTGTTCCTTTTGCTCCTCAGAATGTCCTCTTTTATTTTACTACCTTTCATTTGTTCTTGTTCATTTGTTTTAACAAAAGAGATTCTGAGTTCTTTTAATAGGAAAAAAAGAAAGAAAAAAACAACAAAAAATGAAAATATGTGGGAGTTTTAGGTTCTTGGCCTGTGAAGGCGGCAGGGACCAGGGGCAGCTCCCCGACTCCTCTGTCAGGCGCTGTGGTCTTGGGCAGTGGCTGGCTGTCCAGGGAAGGCAGGGCACGGAGGCACGGGCCACATCTGCTGAGCACTGCTGCAGGCCACTGCATCCACAGCCCTGCAAGAGGAGCACAAATCTCCTTGCCCAGATCATGAAGCAGACTCCCAAGGTAGGACTTGTGCCCAAGAGCACGCAGTGAGGGAAAGGGCATCTTGGGCCTCCAGAGTCCACGCTGTTTCCTTCTGCAGCATCTCCCAACCTCAGCTTGCCTCTCTCATGCCCAACACTTGTTTCTAAGTCTCCAAAGGAAGGTTTCATTCAGAAACGCAATGTGGAGGGGAAGCTGCATGTCCACAGCGCTGTGGCCCCAGCAGCCCAGAGTGCCCTACAACCCTGGGGCTGGGGGTGGAATCAGGTGGCAGAGAAGAGGCCTTCCCAGGGAATTCAGGCCTGGGCAGCTGGCAGCCATCAACTCATTTCTTTGAGAGCTTCACAAATCCAAACCCTTTCTTGAGTGAGGATTCTGTAAGCAAGACCCAAGAGTTTAATCCACAACACAGATAGCAATGAGAAAAATTATAAAATTCAAC
>NW_007732324.1:92112-94912 GCF_000696425.1 Galeopterus variegatus | reverse complement strand
GCAAGACCCAAGAGTTTAATCCACAACACAGATAGCAATGAGAAAAATTATAAAATTCAACCTTGAACAAACTGTAATTGAATGTTTCTAACCTTCATGTATCAAGAAACCCAATTCCTCCTACCAGAGCAGCAGAGAGTCTCTATCCCTTAGGATTAATCAACCATGAACGTGAACATCACAAGACCTTTGCTGGCTGTCCCTCTCACAGTCCCAAGGATTTCCCCACTGCAAGCCAGATTTGCCACCAGCGCTTAGCTGATTAAGCTAATTATATGTCTGCATTTCTAAGGTGAAAGTTTAATTACATAGACTGACTATTACTGTTTAATTTCTTTGGCAAAGTGAAAGGTGACGAGAAGGACCTTCATACAACGTGAGGCATGGGGCACTTGCTAATTGGGGCGTCTCAGCTGGGCCTTCCAGAGTGGCGAGAACTCTGGGCACAGTGAGAGCCTGGAGAGGGAGGGTGGGGTTTATTTGGAGACTTCCCTTTTGCTCTTAAACAATTTTACAAGGGAAAAAAGGGAAAGAGAAACCAATAAACCCAAAACTATTGGCATCTCTTCGAATGCACTTCAGATCATTGTCAAAATGAGAGGGCATTTTAATACAATAATCAGAAGTACCATCTTTTGAGAATTTACTTTGTGGTCTGGCATCTATAACCCAAAACTATTGGCATCTCTTCGAATGCACTTCAGATCATTGTCAAAATGAGAGGGCATTTAATACAATAATCAGAAGTACCATCTTTTGAGAATTTACTTTGTGGTC
This sequence comes from Galeopterus variegatus, assembly GCF_000696425.1. NCBI lineage: Eukaryota > Metazoa > Chordata > Mammalia > Dermoptera > Cynocephalidae > Galeopterus > Galeopterus variegatus. The sequence continues at coordinate 94,135 of NW_007732324.1, read as the reverse complement.
TGGCATCTATAGGCACTTTACATACATCATTTCATGACAACCCTTTGATGTACCTGTAGCATTGGATCCATTTTATAGATGAGGAAACTGAGGCTCAGAGGTGTGAAGTCGCTTGGCAAAGGCCGCGGCTGGAATGTGGTATTACCAGGTGCAGTCCTGACCCCAGAGTTCACACCCATTGTCCACTGTGCTGTCGTGTGCTTCCTGGTTGTTCCCCACACCGCAGCTCCCTCCACACAGCGCACCAGCACTTTCTCCCCCTGGCACGTTTGTACACCTGTGACAGAGGCTGGAAAACTGTTCTATCTTCCTCCCTTTTCTACCTGCCCAAATCCAATTGATTTTCCCAGACTCAGATGACATATCCTTCATGAAACTTCTCATCCTCCAGTTGGAATTCAGCATCTGCTACAAGAAGTTTTAAGTGAAAGTCTTCAGATACTTAAAATATTAAAAGAATTTTTTTTTAAAGTTATCAATTAGCAAGTAAGGCCAAACACTAAAATATATGCCCTAACTGCCCTAAAAGTTCTCCCCAAGGGAGCTCCCCTCCCACCTCACCTTCAGTCAGGTCTATTCAACAAATGTGGGAGGAGAGAGGCCCCGCTGCGAGGAGGATGGAAGTCACTTGAAGGGTGGAGTGTATGGCAGCGGGCGTTGGCAGGTGAGGGGGAAGGGTAGCGTGGTAGTCAGCCCGCAAATGACTCCCAGTGATCTCCTGAGAGTCACTCCTTCTCCTAAGTTCTCCCACAGCTGGTCTGTGTTGACCAGTAGAATGCAGCGTGTTGTGAGCAGTCCTATGGAGGGACCCACGTGGTAAAAACTGAGGCTGCCAGACAACAGCCACCAAGAAACTGAAGACTTGCCAGCAGCCCGCTGGCCCAGTCAGTCTTCAGATGGCTGCAGCCTCAGCCGACGTCTTTACCTATTAAAACCCTGATCCAGATCCACCAGCTAAGCCCCTCCCAAATTCTGACCTTCAGAAACTACGTGAAATAATAAATATTCATTGTTTTAAACCTCTGTGTTGTAGAGTGGCTTGTTATGCAGCAATAGATACTGGTAGTGTAATAGATGCTGTTGGCACATACCCCTTGGCATCCTCCAGAGCCTACCTGCAGCTTTGGTGGACAGTTCCCTTAAATGCTAGGTCAGTTAACATTTGCTGCATAACAAACCACCCAAATTTAGTGGTTCAAAGCAACAACAATTTATTTAGTTCAAGATTACAAGTTCAACAATTTAGGCTGAGCTGGGTGGTCCTGATCTGTACTGGATTCACTCACATGTCTGTGGTCAGCTGGCAAGTTGACTGGGGACTGGTTGGTCTGCGGGTGCTCAGCTGGGATGACTCATCTCTGCTCCATGAGGTCTCTCATCCTTCAGCAGCCTACCCTGGGTCTATTCACACGGTGGCAGCCAGTTCCAAGAGTCCAAGAGCAGATGCTGTATGGTCTCTAGATTCCTAGCCAAGAACACCTACAAGCTTGGGACCTCTGCATTCTATTCATCAAAAGACCAGCCCAGATTCAAGGGGTAGAGAAATGGACTCCACTTCTTGATGGAAAGAGCTGCAAAGTAGTGTGGCCACTTTTTGTGACCTACCAGCCCATCTACAGCTTCCCAGCTCAAGCACCTGCATCTCCTGCCTGAATGAGCTCTCTGGTCATCAGAGCATGTTCAGCCCTTACATGAGGCAGACCAGAAGGTCAGAGGAGTTCATGCCCTCAGGTCAACCCTCAACCAGTGAGGAGGAGCTGATGGAAAAGTCCCCTGGCTCCCCTGCCCTTATCAGATAATTCTAAGGCTTGTTCTACACAGTCTCTCAGAGGCACTGTGGGAGAGCAAGCCCGGGTTTCCCATGGTGGTCACCAGCTCAGAAGGCACCCTTTATTGTCATCCCTCTCTTCCCTGTCTCTCACATTCCCACTAACCTAGCACACTCTGGGGATTGCCACCCTCAAGAGTTCTTGCACTACATGTACTCAAATCCTTGTCTTAGGGTCTGCCTTTGGGGAAACCT
>NW_007732324.1:90049-91597 GCF_000696425.1 Galeopterus variegatus | reverse complement strand
ACTTTATTGTCATCCCTCTCTTCCCTGTCTCTCACATTCCCACTAACCTAGCACACTCTGGGGATTGCCACCCCAAGAGTTCTTGCACTACATGTACTCAAATCCTTGTCTTAGGGTCTGCCTTTGGGGAAACCTATACTAAGGCAAGTAAGCAGGAATCAGATCACCGCGGATCTCATAGGCCAAGTGAATGAGTTTGAATTTATTCTGTAGGTGACTGAGCAGAAGAAATTTGTGTTTTAAAAACATAATTAGTGACAAAATAGGAACTAATACCCAGTTCCACTGACTTCAGGCCAGTGCTATTAAATCAACTCTATGCTATTGCAGGCTTTGGATGTGAGACTATGCAGATGTTTTCTTAAAATTTGTTTATTTTTGAAAAGGTAATAAATACACATGATGCAAAATTAGAAAAGTGCAAAATGTCTATTTTTAGAATTATTTTCATCATCAAAGGATCATTTAAATAGCCATTGTTTGGGGAGTGTTTTAAAACACAGGAGAGCAGGCTCTGGACTCCTGAGGCAGTTCCGGCACCGCTTCCTGCCTCTCACTCCTGCAAGCCTGTCACAAGCCTCTTTGCTGGAGGTGAAACACTTGTCCTCCCCCTGTAGAAACACACTGACATTCTTGGTCCAAAGGAAACTTGGCGGGGCTGGCAGATACCATTCTTGTTCCCTGTAACCGTAAAGAGTTGCAAGTTGGTGGAGCAGCACCCAAATGCATTAAGGTTTGTGACTTGTTCTGACAGAAACATTAAAAAGTGCACAGCCAAGGCCAAGCCTGCAGCTAATCTCAGCTAGCTGGGGAGGGAGAGAGAATGATTCATAACACCCCAGCTCTTTACCTGTCTCCTGAAGAGCTGCCATCTGGCCAGAACGTGAGGGAGAGGTGCTGTCAGGTTAATTGCCCTGGATCAGCCAAGGCACGTGCATTTATTTAAATCAAGTCCAGTCCATGAATAGTTTGACTGTCTGCTGTGGGCCAGCTCTGAGCTCAGCTCTCTGGGGTATTCCAGGAGGCAGGTGGGTGAGGTGGCAGGACTGGCGGCTTAGAACCAGGCATGTCTGGTGAGAATCCCTGCCCCGCCATCAACCAGCTTAGTGATCTTAAGCAACTTATTTAATTGCTCCAGAAGCTCCATTTCTTCACCTTTAAGATGGTCCTGTCTGTCACACAGGAGTAGGTGAGGATCCCGAAGTTGGTGCTTTGCTTCCCTCATCTTTCCCAGGAATTTACAAACTAGCTAGCGGAGGAAGACACTCTTACTTTATGAAAAGTGAAGACAACTTCTCTGAGAAATCATCAACAGTTCAAAACAGAAAAGAAACAAGAAAAGAAAGGAGGTAAATACAAGGGGTGATGAACTGCCAGACATCAGTGTTTGCTCTAGGAGCTGAGCAGGAGAGAATAGCAGGGAAGAAAGAACAAGCAGCTGTCACTGGTTTGTACCTTGATTCAGCCTTAGCCCAGTACAAAAGTCAGTGCCTTGGGCCGGCCCGGTGGCGCACTGGATAGTGCGCCGCTTGGGAAGCGCGGCGGCGC
>NW_007732324.1:72703-90033 GCF_000696425.1 Galeopterus variegatus | reverse complement strand
AGGGTTGCGATCCATTGCCGGACACGGAAAAAAGACAAAAGACAAAAAAAAAAAAAAAAGTCAGTGCCTGGTATGTAGTAGGCATGCAGTAAATATTTGGTAAATGGATGTTCAAGTAAACTAATAGGTGAATGAATGTTCTGACCAACATGCAGATTGAAATGCATTCATTCCAGCGTAGAGAGTGAGAAATCACTGAAGTGAGATTCCCTTCTTCAGTGAATGCTGCTGAAATAAAAATTTAGTCAATATGACCTTTGGCACCCAGAGAAGAGTAGTAGAGATGACAAACAGAAGGGGCGACTCTCATATTCAAAAAAGACTTTTCTCAAGAATTCTTTCTGATCAGTAAAGGTAGAAGTCAAAAATGGATATGACAGAAGTTTACAAAACTGTGAAAGTCATGGATAAGACTATTATCATCTTTTTTAGATTTTCAATTAATTTCTAAATCTTCATCAAATAATGTGTCACTAGAAGTAGATAGAAGACATAGGCTGGCTGGTGTGCTCAAGTGTTTAGAGAGCAGCCTTATCATACCAAGGTGACGGGTTTGGATCCCCATACTGGTCCTCCAAAAAAAATAAAGACATAGATAGATAGAAGACAACTTTTTTTTTTTGTCTTTTTTTGTGTCCGGCAACGGGATCGCAACCCTCGGTGTCGTGCCTGCACCTCGCTCAGCCAGTGAGCGGGAACCGGTCTGCATGTGGGATCTGAACCCTCAGCGGGAGCGCCACCGTGCTCCCAAGCAGCGCACTGTAGCAGTGCGCCACCGGGCCGGCCCAGAAGACAACTTTTAACTTGATAAAGTTTCAGGATATCTGAGGGGAAAAAAAAAGAAGAAAAGAGGTCCTATTTATGACTAGCACACTTGGAGAACTTTTATCCCTTTTGATATCAGAAACTGAAAATATAACTAAAGCAGGGAAGGATTTGATGAACTCGTGAAGGCTGATCTCAGATCAAGTTGCTTCAGATTCCATAGGGGTTTTGAGGCTTATGTCCTGAAGGACTTCCATGTTGGAGACAGACTGCTGGGCTCTGGTGATAACAGATCTAGCCTAGTATCACATTTCTGTGGTTTTATGTTCCTTCAGGGAATACTTAATAAGCACCCACTGTGTGCCAGGTAGCGTCCTCTAGGGAAGAAACATCTGTTGAGCTCCCACTATGTGCCAGGCAGTGTTGTAGGGACCAAGAACACAGCATTCAATAAGATTGTGTACTAGCCCTCGAGGACCCCCACTCTATAGACAAACAGATCTGTGATGAAATACATTACAGTTTGTTGACTTAAGTACCATAATAAAAGTGTGATCAAAGCACTTTATGACCTCAAAATTCTGGTGACAATAACTGAATGTCTGTGCACTAAAGAAACTTGACAATACTTGATAAATAAATAAATGGATAAAAGATACCTGGTAGAAGGTACTAGGAGTAGGGACTCAATGTTAAATGTCCTTTGGGTTACCAGCATGAAACCTACCTATTTATTTCCAAAATTAAGAAGAAATTGAACATATAAAAGTAGTCTTTCTAATTTTTTCATCCCCTTTTCCCACCTGCTTTTTAGAACTTCTCATGTACTCAGAAAACGTTTATAGATGAATGGATGGATGGATAGTTGGATGAATAAATAAGGAAAAGAATGAATTTTTTGCTTCTAGAACCAGGCAGATTTTCCCAATAGAAATTTGTCAATGTTTGAAGGCTCACTAAAATCACATTCATCAAGTAACCATTTCTGAGCTCTCTGTGTGAAAGTCCTGGAGGCTCTCTTGATTCAACACACAAAAAAATGGCAGGTTCTGGGACCATTGCTATGGGTTCTTTAATCTGCATTTCCAAAAAACTTGAAGTGGGAAACACTATAGAATTTCAAACTGCAGGCCAAAGGTCATATTGACTAAATTTTTATTTCAGCAGCATTCACTGAAGAAGGGAATCTCACTTCAGTGATTTCTCACTCTCTACACTGGAATGAATGCATTTCAATCTGCATGTTGGTCAGGAAGGCCCTCTCTCTGGAGAGCCTCCACATGTTCCTAGGGCCTGGCATTCTCATTGACCTCACAAGGAATTTGGTGATTGGAAGGCAAGAGGTCCAGGAAGGAATCTTGGACCATGAATCTGGACACGATTAAATGATGTGTCCTTATGAGAAGCTTAGTTTTAGGTCAGTACTCATGAGCAGCAAATAGTTCTGTGTCATCTTCAAGTTGCTTCTCTCCCCATCTACCTTTCCCTACCTTCATTTCACCTCCTCCCTCCGGCAGCAAACTGCTCTGAGATGAGACCCTAGAGATGTACTGTCTAGTACAGCAGCCAATAACCATGTGCAGTTATTTAAATTTAAATGCATTAAAATTAAATAAAATTTAAAATGCAATTTCTCAGTCTTACTAGTTACGTATCAAGTGCACAAAAGCCACATGTATCTAGTGGCTACTATGGTGGACAGTGCAGAGAACATTTCCATCATTACTGGAAGTTCTGCTGAACTGCACTGCCCTAGAGAAAAGAGAAAGTGAGAGCCAAGGAGAGAGGTGGTAATTTCTGAAGAAAATGCCATTAACATCTAGACCAGCCGTATATAGAGAAAAGGAACATTCTAGCATGAAGTTGCCACAGGATGTGCAACTAGGTAACAAGAGGGGGTGCAGGGGAGAGGGTACAAGCTTTGGGACCAGAACCTGGTTTAATTCTGGTTCTACCGCCCACCAAGTTGGCAACCATGAGTGGGTTACGCGAACTTTCTGAGCCTCAATCTTTTCATCAGGGAAATGGTACTAATAATAGCTTCTGTGCCACAGGGTTGATGTAAGAACTAATGAGACAATTAGTGTAAAGTGCTTAGCATGTTGCCTGTCATATGGCGAAAGGTCAAAAATAGTAAGGCAGGGCAGGGGGAGGGAGAGGTATAAAACAAGACAGGGGAATGTAGAGATAAGATAGCTGACCTGGAAAGAAGAAACGTCCAGAGGATTTAAAAAGGGACCTGAGCAGTGAGTGCTTTTATGGTAGCTGGAGGGCAGTCAGGAGGACAGAGTGACAGAGGTGGCTGAACCTCCAGAAACCTGAGTAGCACAAGGGGAAGATCCTCAGGATTAAAGAGGCTGTGCCAGGTGGGGCAAAAATCACATGTGGTCCACAGTCTTCCTGCCCCTGTGTGGCAACAGGAATCGTACTGCTGACTGGAGTTTAGCTGTACTCAAGGTATGCCCGTGAATGCATTCAAGAGACCAAGAGAGGTATGAAACAGATGTGGGTGAGCCAGTGCTGGGGCTAGAGGGGCCAGATCAAGGTCAAGGTGAGGCAGGGCATTAGGGTAAAGATGACATTTATTCAGTGCCTGCCACTGTGTTCAGCACTTTGCATATCTAATTGCGCTTTAACCCTACACCAGTTCTGAGTTTAGGTTACAAAAGACCACCGCTTCTGTTGTAGGCTCCTATTCTCTCTTTCTTTATATTTGTTCATTCTGGGAGAAGCCAGCTTCCATGGCCCAAAGACACTCAGGCAGCCCCTGGAGAGTCCGTGTGGCAAGGGTGTGTGGCAACAGGAATCGTACTGCTGACTGGAGTTTAGCTGTACTCAAGGTATGCCCGTGATTGCATTCAAGAGACCAAGAGAGGTATGAAACAGATGTGGGTGAGCCAGCGCTGGGGCTAGAGGGGCCAGATGAAGGTCAAGGTGAAGCAAAGCATTAGGGTAAAGATGACATTAATTCAGTGCCTGCCACTGTGTTCAGCACTTTGCATATCTAATTGCGCTTTAACCCTACACCAGTTCTGAGTTTAGGTTACAAAAGACCACAGCTTCTGTTGTAGGCTCCTATTCTCTCTTTCTTTATATTTGTTCATTCTGGGAGAAGCCAGCTTCCATGGCCCAAAGACTCTCAGGCAGCCCCTGGAGAGTAGTGTGGCAAGGAACCGAGGTCTCCACAACAGCTTGAGAGGCACTGAGGTCTACCTGCAGCCATGTGAGTGAGCTCAGATGACTGAAGCCCGGCTGACAGCCTGAATGCAACCTCTTGAGAGGCCCTAAACCAGAACCATCAGCTAAGCTGCTCCCAGATTCCTGACCCAAAGAAAATGCGAGATAAATTTTTGTTTTAAGCTGCTAGGTTTTGAGGTAATTCGTTACACAGGAAGAGATCTAACAAAAGGAGTTAACTAAAGTGGGGCAGGAAGCAGAGTGTTCCAGACAGAGGGAATAGCATGATCAAAGGCCCTCATATAGGAGGGAACACAGGACATTTGAGAAGCTGAAAGAAGACCAATGTGGCAGGAGTTTCAAGAGCAAACGTGGCACCATAGGAGGCTGAAAGATCGGTGGGGACCAGACCGGTCAGGTGTAGCCTTGTGGTCTTACTAAGAAGTTTGCCTTCAGGAGCCACAAGAAACTAGATTATTAAGGGACCAGCATTAGGGGCTCTAAGGAAGCCCAGATTCTTAGGTTATTGGGAAGAGAGGACAGCAACACAATTCTTAATAGTATTTCTTTGGACTTAATCACGAATTTTAACAGAAATGGGGAAAACCCTTGAGAAACCAACTTGACTGTCCTCATTGGGGGCTGCTCCGCATTTACCTGTAGTGCCCACCCAGGTCAGTGACGTGAGCAGCAGAGCAGGGAGAGAGAGAAGAGTGTGGAAAAGAGAGAAAAGGGCTGAGGACAGAGGGCTGCGGGTGACAAGTGACAGAAAGGACAAGGAGCCAGCCACGGAAGAGGGAAGATGGTAGAGGGGAGAGAAGAGCAGTATCAGGGGAAGGATGGAGAAGGAAAGAGGGCGGATGACACAGAGCAGCCTAGAGAACTGAGAAACGGTCATTAAGGAGAGCTGGAGACAGAGAAGGGGGCTGTTACAGACGTGGGTGGCTTCAGAAAGCCTGAGACACAGAATCATGAAACAGCAGATGTTAAGGAATCAAGGAAAGGAACCATCACTTTGCTGGGAAAGAAAAAGGTTGAGAGGAGAAGGAGGTAAGTGGAATCTGGGGAGCAGCCAGCACAGAGCTGGAAAGCAGTCATGGCTGCAGCATTTGAATTGACCGCTTGATGCTGGGCCTTTGGATCACAAGCCATCACTGGGGGCTGCAGCATGGCTTGTGGAGGGGCTGCCAGCACTGGGGAATTCTTCCCAACTGTAACAGCCATCCTTAGAGAAGAGTGGTGAGATCCGCAGTTTGAGTGCTGGAGATGCACTTGTCCAGGAGGCAGAGCTCAGTGGCTCTTCGAGGCTCTGCACCAATTTCAGCTAGGAAAAATTATCTCCCTGCCAGTGCTCCAAATTAGTCACTCAAGTTTTCATTCTCTCTACTCAAAGGTACCCCTCAAAGCCTCCAAGGGAAGGGGCAAAGGAAGAGGTGGCAAACATCTAGCTCAGCAGGGTGTGGCTTCTCCATCTCCAGCCCTGCTTGCCACGACTGGTTCCTCCAGCAGGTGCAAAGACAAAAGCAAGGGCACAGGCCCAGAGAAGGAGCCTACATCTTGGTCAGCCTTTCTTGGTTCCCATCCTTCCATCTTCCCACCTCCGATCCCATGAGGAGTGGTTTTATACTGTTTTACAAATACTGGGACACTTGGGCTCCTATTTCATTCCCTCATGGATTTGGTCAAACTGGCCTAACCTTTCTTCTCTAGTGAAAAAGAGTCTAAAATATGAGTGTCTCTCAAAACATCTTTGCAGAAAAGCAAAGAAAATATAACATTGAACAGGTCCATTCATTCTGTGAATTGATTATAGAAAGATCATTTATATATATATATATATATATATATATATATATATTTAATATATCATACACTTAAGATAGAGGTATGAAAGAACAGGTCCATTCATTCTGTGAATTGATTATAGAAAGATCATTTATATATATATATATATATTTAATATATCATACACTTAAGATAGAGGTATGAAATAATTACATGGTGTTCCATCAAGGAAATAAATGCCACCATGGTAACATTATAGGAGCAAAGCCCTAGTCCTAACAGAGGTGGGTTAAGTTGATCAGATAAAGAGTTGTTTCCCCAACTTACAATTCAATAAATCATAAATAGAATTTTTTTAAAAAAAACAATAGTTTTTCCATTGAACGGCCTTTCTTTTTCTCTTCCATCTCTAGTCCAGGATATATTCCCTTCCCTCCTTTTTGCTTAAAGGAAGAATTGAGAGGTAGGCCGCCTGTTGAGCACTCACCACTTTCAAGCCTAACCTACTGCCAGTCGTTCAGGACGGCCTTATACAGGGTCACCTGTGCTGAGAGGGGGGCTCTGTGTTCTGGGAACCACTGGACAACACCTGCACAGACCACAGCCCCGCTTCACTGAAGCGCAAGAGACCAATTTTAAGACAGAGTGTGTGTCAGAACGTCAGCACTTGCTCAAAACCGCTTCCCAGCTGGGCAGATTCTTGGGCCTCTCTTGAGTGTGCTTTGAATAGACCGCAGACTGGGAGGGACAGAAAGAAAGGAAAAGAAATGCAGCTGTAAATTAGTGTCCCCTCTCCAACTCTGGGGGTCAAACAAGGGAAACATACCCACCTCCAGGAAGGCCAGGAGTTATCAGATGTGCCTGGGCACTTATGAGCGCTCTGCTCCAGCAGCCCATGGACTCCCCCTTGTTCCTTTCTTTGGTGGCATTGGACCAGATGCTTGGCAGAGAAAAAGCTCTGACTTCATCAGGGCTTCCAGGCCCTCCCTTCTCTATTCAGAACGAAGAGTATTCAGGTTATTGTGGCACCTAGTGATTTTTTAAATTGCCTTCTTCAAATGTGCAATTTTTTGTCCTGATACAAAATTTGTGACCCCTGTTTTTGCAAATCCGAAGCTTAGAAGCTGATCCCCATAAACATCATTTGGATGCTCTAATCACTGCCAGCTCTTGCTGAAAAATAAAACAACCTGCCAACCTCCTTCTGCCTGTACCCTGGGCACTGGCCTGGTGGGGCAAAGGCAGCCCCAGGACCTCATTGTTCTCTGGAAAGAAAAAAAAGCAGTTGCAGCCAATTCGGTGTTCAGATTATTGCAATGGTCTTTCTCATGTGGATAGCAATGTGGTTTCTGAATAGGGTGAGTTATATGGGGGACTCTATGGTAGTGACATTTGAAAAGATTAAAGAGGGAACTAAAACCAGTTTCTGTCGCCCAAAATTTTCATTCAGCCAGCACAGTTTCAGAATCTGCTGTTAGCATTTTGATTTTCTTCCCAAGCTCTTCACATCTTCTGAGGGTAGTGGGATGCTGGGGAGAGAATTTATAAGCTAAAAATATGAAGATGAAAAAGATTATGACAACTTGTAAAGGATCCACTGTTGGGTGGCTTAGAGAAAAGAGTGAAAATTATGAGTGTTAAAGGGAGAGAAAGAGACAAGGCAAAGGAGCCACCTTGGAAATGAGGTTAAGATGTTCTTTGGATTCATCCTACTGCCCGTTCTTTGACACACATAGGGTTCAGTTTAACATTAGTGCCATCCATCGGAGCCCAGCTGCAGGTGCTTGGGGTTTTAGTTGTTTTGTAAGACAGCAAGGTGAGAATGGCTTGGTGACAGAGTAGGGCGGACAACCCATTACTGAAGGTCATGGTTCAGGGGGTAGTTTTCAACTTACTCTTTTCTCCACTCAAGTTCTACACAAGTGAGCAGTAAAAGTAGATGCTTATCTCCTGCCTTTATTTTAGCAGCCCCTGAAGTTCCATTTCCTTCTTGAAACCTCTGACTCAATGGCTGGAGGACTGCTCCCCGCACCCCGCCCCATCCTGTCTACGCTTGCAGCTTTCGTGACTCCCCCTTCACTCACCACCTTGCAAACACACTCAGTCCACTGCTTTTACACACTGCCGTTTGCTGCTTTGTTTCTTTTATGTATGTGGGTCATTGTTGGTTGTTGAGGTAAGATTTAAGTCTGGCTGTGTTGGTGCAGTTACTCCCCCTTCACTCACCACCTTGCAAACACACTCAGTCCACTGCTTTTACACACTGCCGTTTTCTGCTTTGTTTCTTTTATGTATGTGGGTCATTGTTGGTTGTTGAGGTAAGATTTAAGTCTGGCTGTGTTGGTGCAGTTTGCTTTTCATTATTCCCAGAAGGAAAACAGTATAACATATACACGTAAGCATTTTGTATATGATGCTTTTTTCTTTTTGATGATGACGTTTGGCTATCACTAAAGCACGTGGTGCTGGTCACCTCTCAGGCTCAGCCTAGAAGGCACCCTGAATGGTCCAGGATTCTGGACTGTCAGGGTTATTATTATTATTATTTTAAAGCATGATCATTTAATCTAGTTTATGTACATCTACTACATTTGATCCCTTTCTAAATAATTTGTACTGCTTTTTTAATTACTAAGGAAACATACAGGATATAGATATTTTGGAAAAAAGAAAAACACCCTTTTGGTGTATATACTTTTAGTATTTTTTCAGTGTATATAGATTTATTTTCTTTTTTCATAAATAACGGTAGTACAAAACAGTAGTAAAGTTTGTTTCAAAGTCTATTGTTTCATGGATATGCAGTATTCCCATGATACATATTGCATTATATAGATTTTATAAGCCTATTCCCCATTACTAGATACTTATACATCAAACACTTATACAAGCACTTACTGTAGGCATAGTTCTATGTATAGACGGTAACTCATTTAACCCTTATAATAACCTTATAAGGTAAGTATTATCATTACCATTTTGCAGATGAGGAAATTGAGTCACAGAGAGGTTAAGTAGCTTGTCCCAGGTCACATCACTTTGTAAGCGGTGGAACAAGATTCAAATCCAGCTGATCTGACTCCAAGTCTAATCACAGTTTTGCGCTCTAATCACAGTTTTCTTGCCTTCCTCTACTTCTACTGAAAAGTAAAGACCTTCCTTTACCTGGGAGAGTGGCTTAATCTACTTCCCTGGCAAATGAGGAACTGCTGTCTTGTGAGTCACTGTTACTGAGAATTAAATCCTTAGCTGTTGGGACAACAGGCAAAGAAGCATCTGGGAGGGATGGTGGTATCGGCTCCGCAACCCAGAGAAGGCGACTCCAGGAGAGGCCACAGACTTGGGTCCCCCCTGAGGCCCGGGTCACTCACCCATGGGCCGAACCCCAGTGGCTCCAGCCTCACCCCAAACCGAGAAGGCCTTTCCTTTGCATTCTGCCATAGGAGCTGCCATATCTGCCCCGGGCTGGCCTCAGCAGGCCAGGGAGAGGCAAGGTAGGAAGCAGCCGGGCCGCTGCAGCTCTGCCCCAGGGCACCGGGCAATGCTGAGCCTGCGGAAACTGCGGCCAGGGCTGCAGGGTGGTGTCGACCAACCTATAGTAACTTCTGGGCAGCGCCGGGAGCTTATGGGAATCCTCTGACTAACCTGCAGAGGCTCCAGGGCGATTGTTCTGGGTGACTCTAGGGTGCTTATTCATCACCGCCTGGGGACGGGGCTTTGGACTTGGCCTCCTCCTCTCCTCTCCTTTCCCTTCCGGTAGTGATAATATGGTAGCACAGCTGACTGTCATAACCTTTCTGTTTGACTTCCTTAATTCTCACAGCAGCGCTATGAGGTAGAACAGCAGCCAACCACAATTATCCTCAGTTTAGAGGTGACGAAAGGCAGCCACTGAGAAGTTAAATGACCTGACCTGAAGGGGGAAGGGGAACACCACAGCATTGTGACCTGGACTTGAACCTGCACCCCCAAACAGGCCACCACAGAAGGTAGTTGTGGCTGGAAGAGGAGCAGTAGTTCAGCCGTCTTGCTCCCCCTGCTCCATGCTACTGGGAAGAGAAGGTCTAGATAATTAGATTTTGATGAGAGAGAGCTTTAAGTGTTAGAAACTGTATTTTATTTAAGCCCCTTAGGCAATTTTTTGCAGGCTCTGGGAGTGGATTTACATGAAGTAACACTCCTGCTCTCTCCCTGGGAGGTCTGTCAATGTGCCTGCCTTCCTTCTTTCACAAGGGAATCTGGAACACACAGACCCCACATCCAAAGTCAACATCACAGGGTAAGTTGGTCTGGGGAGCCGTGAGTATCACTGCAGTCCTAATACCTGCTCCTGCAAATGCTCAAGGTCAAGATGATTAAATACTGCAGAGCCCATGAAGTTCTCCTGCACACAGAAACCCACACCTTGGGTCCCCACCAGAGCCAAGACTCCACCCCTTCTCACAGATGTGGAAATAATCCAGGGTGGAGGTGGAACCAACTCAAGTCAGACTTCCCAACTTGGGAAGATCACTGGCTTAATTTGATAACAACTTAAAGAATGTAGAAAAGATGCTTTAAACAGGACTGGGTAAGACTTGGCAACAACTGGCTTTCCTACAACTAAATGAATGCTGGGGTATACCTACTGACTTTTGGAGCAACCAACTCTTAGGAATGTGTAAGTGTATTTTTTTAGAAAAGATACATTGTTTTATCTACTGTAGCCCTTGGAGATAAGTAAACCATGAAAAATAAAAGTACAATGTCCAATAGGCTTTAAAAAATAAAAGCAAAGAATTGCTGCTATCCTAGTTGGAGCCACAGTAAAGAGGTAGCCTGCTGACTTGACCCTCTACAATCTATTCTCCCAGCTATGAACAGGTCAGTCACTTAAAAGTGCAACCGACCAAGTCACTGTCCTGCCTAAAAACTTGCAGTGAGTTCCTATCACACACAGATGAGGGCCCAACTCCTCACTGGGTGTTATGACACAGCCCCTGGCTCTTTGGAGACACATCACAGTATAGTGGCTAAGCGCTTCACAGCCGCGCCACCCACCTGAAATCCTGGCTCTGTCCCCTCATAAGCTCTGTGCCTTTGGCCCAGTGTCTCTACTTCTCTGTGTCTCAGTGTTCCCATCTGTAAAATGAGGATAATAATACTTACATCATGGACGCCTGGTGCATAGTAAGCACTCAACAGCCTCCAGCTGTTTGTATTATTACTTTTGACCTCCTCATCTCCACCCTCCTCGCCCCCAGCTCATTACACTTCATCCACACCAACCTTCTTTCTGTTCCTCAAATTTGCCAACTTTGTGCCTACATTTGGGCTTTTGTCCTAGAGTATCTAGAACTGTCTGCCCACACCCCACCCCAAACCGGGCCTGTGAGCTGTTGATTTCTTCTCATTTTCAGGTTTCAAGGCACCTCCCCAGAGAGGCCTTCCCTGACAACTCAATCTAAATTAGCCTCAAGTCTCTCTTTAGCCCTTTGCTGTACTGTGGAAATTTCTGTGATGATGGAAATAATTCCCTATACCACTAGCCACTAGGCACATGTGGCTGTTCAGCACTTGAATTGTGGCTAGTGTGAACTGAAGAACTGAATCCTTAACTTTTACTTAATTTTAAGTAATTTAGACTTAGATTTAAACAACCACACGTGGCTACCATATTGGACAGCTTAGCTCTAGCCGTTACCTGACTTTATGGTCTTCCTAGCACTTATTGATCCCTGAATGTCTTGCTGATTCATTTGTCTCTTATTTATGGTCTGTGACCCCCACCTAGATAGTGGGTTCAGTGGAAATGGGGGTCTTACCTGCCTTGTTCACTTTGTGTCCGCCCATGCCTAGGAAAGTGTCTGGGTCTTTGTAGGGGCTCATTAAAATTTGTTGGATAAATAAATAAATGAATGGGCATATAAAAGCACTTTGTATACCAAAACACATAATATAAATGTAATATGTGCTATCATTATATGTATATATAATTTGAAAGCCCGTAGAGGTGTTTCACTTTTTAAAAATCCCTAATACACACACACACACACACACGCACACTGATTATTAAAAGCCAGTAATTTTAAAAAATCATTGATGAATGTGTTTTGCATTTCTCCAATGAGACAACTCACCACACAGATTGTATATACCATCCACTTCCCCTCTGGAAACTAAAGAAGGGCCTGGCCTGACCACAGTTCCATTTCCAGGGAACTTCTGAGCAGCCCATCTTCACAATAAGGCAGGTGCCACAATGGCCAGCCCCGGACCACAGAGAGGTGGCTCCCTTGGCTGGTCCCTAGTCCTATTTGTCGGCTGCCCAGAGACCACAGCTCCGGGGTCAACCGAGATCAGGTCTGAAGCCTCTGAAGCATGTGAGTAGCTGCCACTCTATCATGAAAACATGAGTATTCCTAAGGGGATTGCAGAATTCTGGAAATTAAAAACAAGGTAGAAGCAAGCCGTCTCCTTCCTGTGGGAGTAGCTGGAGCAGAGTTGCACTGAAATACAATGCTTGGCGCTCGTGGGAGGGCTGGGACCTGGCTGGTTCCATGCCACTGGGCAGTGTACAGTTTCCAAAGAGTGTTGGGGCTGTTATCTGACCTCCTGTCTTAATGAAGTGCTTTGGCTTTGTGTGTGCCTCCGAGAGAGCTCCATAACTGGAGCAGAAGAGTTAAATCAGGGACGGGGCCATCCCTGCCATGCAGGGCATCCCCACCATGCGGGATCTAAGCCTGAGCCCATGTACACCAGCAACACTGACTTACCACAGGGCCTGGCAGCCAGAGCAGCCACTGCCATTGCTCAGAGCTGAGAGCTGGGAGTTGGGACTTGGAACCAGACTCAGCTTGCTGTGCCAAGCTGGCCATGGACCTCAGCTGACCTAGGCCTGAGCTGATAAGTTGGGGGCACAGACAGGAGACAGTGGGCTGAGGTTGTTTCTAAGACTCCTTTGTGGCCCATGTGCTTGGATTTCTGGTTAACATTCTTCCTCACCACATGCCTTCCTCACCCCACCCTCACACACCCCTATATCCAGACACCTATTTCCTTCTCATAACGTCAAACCAGATTCTCAGACCGTGGAAAAGATGCATTAGCAGGGACGTGGCTTCAGGAAGGGACCTGTTGCAGTGGGTGGATACGCTCAGGGTGGGAAGTGTGTAAGACTCTTCACCAGGAGAATTTTACTACTAAAGCACCAGTGGGATGGGTCAATACTTTTAGGAAGGTTAAGTTTCTTTTGTTAGCTAAAGCTCCAGGAGCATGTGTCCATTCCTGACAGCACCCCAAGCCGCACATTCCTGCTGGCCTGGGCTCCTCAGCAGCATTCACCCAGCCCTTGTCTGTGCCAGGCCCTGCCCCTGACGATGACTCAAGTGCTCTCAGAGGAGGAGAAGGCAGGCATGGGGAGGGTGACTGGTGGCTCAGGGACACAGGAAGTGGGTCTTCTGCCTCTGCACCCACTGCCCAACTGGTGAGTCACCAGGAGGATGTTGGGCCCCAGGGAAGTCCTCCAGGTCCTGCAAGACCTATAGACACTGAAAACAGAGGCAAAAATCATCTTCAGAAAGAGACCCTGGGGCTGGGGCCAGAAAGTGGGCATGAGGCGGGGACAAAGAGGGCCACCATGTGAGACAGGCCTCCTGTGGCCCTGCCCAGTCCCTGCATTCCCACACAGTCCCCAGTCTGTACAGTGTCTTCTTTGCCCCACTGGCTTTATATTTTTTTCTGCTTTTTATAAATGCTTGCTTAATTTGGCTTTATCTTTTTCAAAATAGTAATGTGCCTTTGTGAAGAGATGTCCCATGCCAGGACTCTCTGGGGCATTCCTCGTTGCCCAGCGGTGGACGTGTGCGGGGAGACGTCATCCTTAGTGCTCTCACCCAATGGGATGTGCCCCCCAACCCCCACTTCCGTTCCAGCCACAGGGACTTGTGGTGAGGGTCAGCTGGTCACTCGGGCCTCTCCTGCCTCTCCCAAAGGCACATTTCCTAAGGAAAGCTCATTAAGGGAACTAGTGACAGTGGAGAGCTCACCCCATGGGGCTCCTTACAAGGAAAGGGGAGGCTCTCCCGAGGACAACTGTGCTTAGGGTTATTGAGCACCTGCATGTGCCAGGCCCCGTGCTCAATGCCACCCTGACATCACTGTGTCTAATTCCCCATGGCCAATCCAAGAGGCAAACACTCTTCTTATCCCCACTTTACTGTGGGGAAACTGAGGAGCAGAGAGAGGTGAAGGCATTTGCCCCAGGCCACACAGCTTCCAGCAGCAGAGCCAGGCCTCAAAACTTGGGTTTGGCTGACCCTGAAGGCTGTGCCTTTAACTACCGCACTGCCTGCCTCGCACTCAGCGACTCCCCCGAGGGCTCCCCACGTCCCTGCCCTGCCCTGGGTGCTGAGGGGCACGGCAGCCCCCTGTGGGTAGCCCCTGCCAGCTACAGTACATACAAAGAGCAATCTGCTTCCCTCCCCAGAAGGTGGGAGTCAAACTCCCCTCTACGGATGTAATGTTTCTTCCTGTGGACTTCTGCTGAGAGATGGCTCCTGGCTGCGTCCATTTGTTCTCCAGAGGAGAATCCTGTAGGGGAAGATCATCAAAATATTTGCCGGCCTTGCAGGGAGTACGCAGATCGTTGCTGGAGCACTACTGATGTGTGAGGTGTCATTGTTCCTCGGGCTTCTGTCTGTATCGCCTGCCGAGGAAGAGCGAGGTGAAGAATTTATATTTAACCTATAGGTGAAAGCTATACTAAGCCTTTTACGAGCCCATCAGGGATGCTCGAGTACAGTGCATAGGTCTGCTAGAGGCACGTGCAGGTAAGTAAACACTTAAGAATACTCTAGTTTGAAGCGTTAGGTGCGACCTAAAATCTGAGCTAAGTGAAGTGCAGTCAGCATCTTGGGGGTGGAGGAAAGAGCGCTGGGCCCAGTCAGAAGACCTGACATCTTGACTGGCTCTGCCCTTGACTAGCCCACAAGTCCCTCATCTCCCTGGGATTGTTTCCTCACCTGTAAAATGGGGTGGGGGAAGTCAGGAGCAGCAATCTTTGAGAGGCAGGACAGCAGCTAGAAGCCAGGCTGTCCACGTCCCCCTCATAAGAGCTAGGAGACTTTGGGCAACTCATGTAACCTTTCTGGATCTCCATTTCCTCATTTGCACGTGTGTGTGTGTGTGTGTGTGTGTGTGTGTGTGTGTGTGTGTGTGTGTGTGTGAGATGGGTCTGTCTATACGTAATGTCTCTGGAACAGTGCTTGGCTGTTACATAATGAGCCCTCAGTAAACACTGGCTATGATTATTACGGCCTCTCCCTGCTCTCACGTTTTATGGACTAAATTGTGGGTCTTGCCAGTCATTCTCTGAGGAATGATGCTTTGGTGAGCAGTG
Organism: Galeopterus variegatus; assembly: GCF_000696425.1. Classification (NCBI taxonomy): domain Eukaryota; kingdom Metazoa; phylum Chordata; class Mammalia; order Dermoptera; family Cynocephalidae; genus Galeopterus; species Galeopterus variegatus. Next base: position 74,927 of record NW_007732324.1, on the reverse strand, counting down.
GGTTGAGAAGCTGGCTGGGAGAGAGAAGATTCTTCCTTGCTGGAGTTAAAAAATGAGAGGGAGAGAGTGGAGGGGAAGGAAGCACTGAGGCCCATGTGTAATCAGCCCATGGTTCTTCCATCCACCTTTCTTCCCTCTCACAAGGTACAGCTTCAAGGCAATGATTTTACCTGTATAAAAATCCTTGGGGATTTAGCAAATAATGCTACCAAGGATAACAGGCAGGTTGCAAAGAACAGAGGTGAAACAGAATGAGGGAAAAACGAGGGCCCAACATTTGAATCCATAATAAGGTATGGTTATCACTGTGTTAAGTATGCCAGACTATTAACTACTGTGCTCTTAGGTACAGAATTAGTTATTGACAAACAAAAGGAATAAATATGAATTTTAGCTTGTGCAGAGAAATCTTCTTGATCCCCAAAACATAAATGTATTTACTGAGAAGCCAAGTTGCACATAATGTCATTTTTTCTGTCTTATTCTGGTTGACAGCCAACTGTATGCTTCTTTCCTGAAGGTGACTTTACAGTCTCTAGACCCAGACATTTCTCTCCGAAGTGGAGTGAAGGAAGGAGAGCCACGAGCTAAAGTGTGTTTCACTGGGTGAAGTATTTAGGGGAAAGATAGGAACGGTGAAACAGGGGAAGCAGGGAGTATAGGTTTTTCCAGGCTCTGGGCTCCCCGAGAGTGTCCTGGAAGTAAGAACGGGAAGGGAGAAGATTGTAGGGAGGTTGGCTTCGACTGCTAAAGCAGAACTCCCCAAGCTTTTCCTGTCCATTTTCACTATTTTGAGTTTCTCTCTCCCCAAGGGAGATACTTTGCAGGTGACACATTGTGGGTTAAAAAGCCCCATACATCAGGGCCGGACAGCCTACTAGCTGGCCAGAGTAATTTCTTCTCTCTGAAGTTCAGTTTCTCCGTCTGTAGAATGGTGACAATGATACTTGTTTTTTATAGGGTTGTTGGAGTATTAACTATGATCATGTATGTACAGCACAAAACAAGGCTCAGGAAAGCCAGGCCCCGCTCCTCTGGCCTCCCCTCCTCCCTGTGCCTAACAGGGTCCTCCACTTGCCTGTCCACCTTCTGTACCAAACCAAAAAGGCAGGAGGCAAGATTCCCTTATGGTGTGTGCTGTTAGCTTCCAGAACAAGGCTGTAATCTTCCTAGAAGTTCCCGGGCAGGTATGAACCTGTGGGCTGTCATCAGCAGTGGATGCTGTCAAGGTGAAGCTATAAATAGGAAAGAAAGGAAAGAGGGGGACGCAGCAGCCCCTTCTCACCTGGCATTCAGCCACAGACTGGTGGCTTAACTCTGCAGCCAAGGTCTCGGCTAAGAGCTGAGCACAGTGGTGGTCACAGGGCAGGTTGCGGACGCCTCCTCTCTTTGCCATTAACTCTGCAGCCAAGGTCTCGGCTAAGAGCTGAGCACAGTGGTGGTCACAGGGCAGGTTGTGGACGCCTCCTCTCTTGAATGGGGTGTCCTCCACCCCATTCAAGAATGGGTCTTTAGGGTTTAGGTGGCTGGGGATGAAGGCAGTCACAAATATACTGCCGTCTTTCCTCTGGCAACAGAGGCCTCATGGCTGGGGGGGCTGGGAGGGAGTGGGATAGTAGAGAAGGGGGTGAAGGCAGGAGTAGGGCACAGTCATGGGCCTGGGCAGCATATCAGTAGGCTGAAATTCAGAGCCCCCATCCGGGAGGGTCCCTGGGGCTCCCAAAGCTCTTGTCACCTTCTGCCAGATCCTGGGTTCCTCGTGTTCCCCTAAGTTTTCTCGCTGCTGCTGCCAATGTCTTCTCCATCAAGCTTTCACAATTCCAAGTAGTGCCTTTTCACAGATTAGAAGCAGGCACCCCCTCTTCCCGGCAAATGCAGTCCTGTACCAGGACATACAGCTTGCCAAATGGGTGCACAGGCTGGACTTCAGCTCCCAGTTCTCCCTGGGCTGAGCAACCTTCTGCAGTACACGGCATGCACAGCTATATGGCAGCCCTGTTTCCATTCTCTGCTTTAACCGTCTGGACTGGCCATGATGCTTCCACTGTAGCCCTTCCCATTAGCTGGGCCGACTTTTAATAAGTTGCAAAAGATAGCCTGGCACTGTCCATTTTTTTGGACCCCTCTTTGAAGGGGCTTGAGGCCCATTCCAGGACAAGATCAGAGGACATTTGAAGGGCTACACAGAGTCCAATTCAACAGCATTCTCTCTGACATCACTCAG
>NW_007732324.1:71528-72634 GCF_000696425.1 Galeopterus variegatus | reverse complement strand
TCCCCTCCACTGTGTTTGAAATTGTACCCCAGAGTCCCAGGGGCTCTAGCATCCATCTCAGCCTCCACCTTTCCTCCCAGAAGGACTGACAGCCTGGCTTATAAATAGCCCCCCTGAAGGCCTGCTTTGACATCTGAGGGTTTCTGAGGTGGCAGGTAAGGGGATTAGTGCCCTCCCTCCCACCTGGAATTTTCCCTCAGCAGTGACCTGGCCCTTAGGGCTCAGGGTGGTCCAAAAACATGGCACTTTATAATTGCATCTCTCCCCTTTTTAAGCCCTGGTCCCTGCCAGCATATCTGGACCACCTGTTTAGAGTGAATGGTTCAAAGCCAAGTTTCTGGTAGCTTTGCCAATAGCTAGGAGAGGCCACTCCCTCTGAGAAGCAGAACTAGAGGTGGGCTGATCCCTGGGTGGTCCTCAAGCATCACTGTGAGAGGCCTGGGGAGGGGAGGGTTGGCTTCAGACACATTCATGGGTGCCAGGAAAACCAGCTTTCAGTCACTATGGTAACAACCAGGGCTGGGGGAGGTTGTAAATCTGTAAAACAATCCTCAGACTTTCTCCTTCCACAGTTAATAACCAGTATAATCTGGTAAGTGTAGGTGATATAGGAAGCTTTCTGAGGAGCACTAACCCAGCCAGATAGAGCCAGAAAAGAAGTTGTGGGGGACACAATGCCTGGGCTGAGGGAGGAGGAAAGGATGACAATTGGTTAGATAAAGAAGGGAGGAAACTGGGAGCAATGACATGGAGGCACGGAATGAAGTGAAGAGTTTAGGGCGTCATCCTGAGTAGTCTGGACTTTAACTCATGGTTGGCAAGAAGCTCTTGAAGGGCTTTATGTAGTGGAGAGATGGGATCAGTCTTGCATTTTAGAAACATCTCTCAGGTGACTGAGAAGTCCAATTGGAGAAGGGTAGGATGGGAGGGAGGGAGACCACACTGGAGGCCGTGAGAGTCCAGGTGAGGCCCTGGACTGGAGTGGTAGAGGGGGGCGGGGAGGAGGGCATGAGTTTGTGGACTATTGAGGGATAAAGTCCCCAGGCCTTGGTGAACGGTTGGCTGTGTGTGTATATGTGTGGGAGAGGAGATCCGAGACTGGGACC
>NW_007732324.1:68626-70620 GCF_000696425.1 Galeopterus variegatus | reverse complement strand
AAGCTCAAGAAGCAGGTGGCATTAACACTATGGAAGTATGTATGATGACCACGGAGAGTGGGCTGAGTTCAGGACCCGGACACACCCCACGGTGGTTGGGGAAAGAGGACCCACAAGAGAGACAGATTGGAAACTGTCAGAGAGGCAGGAGGAGAGCCAGGAGGAAAGGGTGTCTCGGAGGTCACAGGAGTAGAAAGATTCACGAAGGAGGAAGTGGTCAACAGTGTCAAATGTGGCAGACAGGCTAAGTAACACAGGTCTGAATCCTGTCCACAGGATCATGCACTGGGCAAGTCATTATCAGCCTCAGAGGAGGGGCTGAGGCAGCGGCAACTGCAGAGAAGTACAGAGCCTTTGGTGAAAAGAAGAAGAGAGGATGATGATGGTAGAGACAGGGGAGCATAAAATCAAACAAGGTGTTTAGGGTGAGGGAAACTTGAGCAACTTAATTGGCTGAGCTGGACCAGCCAGCTGAGAGGGAGAGGTTAAAGATACAGAGGAGGGAAAGAGGGTGATTGACAGGGTGAGGTAGGGAATGGGATGGGCGGTATCAAGAACATGCTGGATGGGCTCATACTGAACAAAAGGAGCGAGTCCGATCCTCTGAGGCTGAAGGGACAGGCGGAGAGGATGATGTGATGTTGATTCTACCGGAGGCGGTAAGAAGGAGGGGAGCTGAAGCCTGATGGCCTCATGGCCTTGACCTCTAGATGAAGTAGATAGAGCTCAGCCACGGTTGCAGATCATGGATTTGTGGTGGGGTGAGCCTGCAGGTTGTGGAGTTCCTCTGAAGATCTCAAATTTCAGCTCTTTGGGTATGGAAAAGGGGAAGGAATTAATTAATCCAAGGTCGCTGAGTAAGTACAGCAGAAGGATCTGGATTGAGACTGGCAACAAACTAGCTTATATGACCAGCCATGGGTTCCAAATGGACAGGGAAGGAAGGGCCTGATAGACCAGGAAGATGTCGATGCATGGAAGCATTATGCTCAGGGGCCAGGGACAAGGGACCAGGGACCAGGGGGCGAGACTGTGGGAAGATGAGGGGAATGTAGGCAGAAAGAAGATATTGGCATGAAATATGTCAGGGGAGCGGCAGTTCCAGGTGATCACAAGGGTCAGGTGGGGCCAAGGGAGAAGTTAGGCAAAGTGGAGCACAGGTGTAGGTCACTGGAGTTGGGAGGTCAGTTCACTTTAAGGCTGGAGCATTGGAGGTGTTGTCATAGGACAGGAGTAGGTGGCTTTGAAGATGGTGGCCATCTCCAGGGTGAATTAAGAGCAGTGTAACACTGTTCAGTGTTTCCCAAATGTGTTTGGTCACAAGAACACATGGGATCTTGTTAAACATGTGGTTTCCAGATTTCCACTTGAATCTCTCTGATTCAGACCCCTAGGAGAAGAGCCTGGGAATCTGCATGTTCAAGTTCTCTAGGTGATTCTTATGGCAAGCCTGGGAACAGTGATAGGAAGGTGTAAGCCTCCAAGTATGGAGAAGGGGGCTGTAGAGAAGGATGGATGGAGAGGTTTGGAAGAGAAGAGAGTAGGGAGAAGGAAGATGTGGGGAACAAGAGAGCCATGGAGAAGGGAGTGGAGGAGAGGGGGCTCAGATTTTGGATGGTGAACAAGGATGACAGGTGTGAAGCACTCTGGGGTCACACGTGGGCTCAGTCACTGCAACCTGGACCCTATGGTGGCAGGGATGGCCTCAGTCCCTGGAGAGCTCTCCTGTGAAGGAATTGTAGCAGACTCAGCCTCATGACGTCCTGGTGGGGAAGACGCAACAGTGTACCCTTGAATGAGTAAGAGTTGAATTATTTGTGAGCTTGGGTTTGGATCCTTTCTCCTCTGATGTGTTGTCTCACCTCTAAATAGGAGGGTGATTGAAATTTGAATCCACTCCTCTGCCTCTCCTTCCTTTGTTTTTTTATTTTTATTTTTATTTTTTATTTTTTTTCCTTTTTGTCTTTTTTTGTGACCGGCAACGGATCGCAACC
>NW_007732324.1:56814-68225 GCF_000696425.1 Galeopterus variegatus | reverse complement strand
GACCCTATGGTGGCAGGGATGGCCTCAGTCCCTGGAGAGCTCTCCTGTGAAGGAATTGTAGCAGACTCAGCCTCATGACGTCCTGGTGGGGAAGACGCAACAGTGTACCCTTGAATGAGTAAGAGTTGAATTATTTGTGAGCTTGGGTTTGGATCCTTTCTCCTCTGATGTGTTGTCTCACCTCTAAATAGGAGGGTGATTGAAATTTGAATCCACTCCTCTGCCTCTCCTTCCTTTGTTTTTTTATTTTTATTTTTATTTTTTATTTTTTTTCCTTTTTGTCTTTTTTTGTGACCGGCAACGGATCGCAACCCTCAGTGTTGCCCCCGCACCTCACTCAGCCAGTGAGCGGCCGGTCTGTATGTGGGATCCGAACCCTCGGCGGGAGCGCCGCCACACTCTCAAGTGGTGCACTGTAGCAGTGCGCCACCGGGCCAGCCCGTGCCTCTCCTTCCTTTGTGTGGCTGCTCTGTCCATCTTTCTATGTCCTTGCTGTCTGGCTCTCATCCTCGAGGGTCCCAGGAGCAAATGACCAGTACCTGTTCCTTCAGTCCTTTTCCTTTCCCTTGTGATTCATACAGGGCATCTCAGGATCCTAGAGCTACACCAAGCTGAAGTGTAAGTGGAGTTGACAGCCACCAGTGTGATATGATTCAGAGGCACCAAGAGAGCCCTGCCTGCCCCCTACTCCGCTCTCTGTATATGTCCCTCACCTGAAAGTCCACTAGAAGCCAGGTGGGATTGGAGCGACCAAGTGTGGAGGGAAAGATGTGGGCTTTAGAATCCCTGTCAAATCTGTGTTCTAATCCTCTGATGCTTTCCAGACATGTGACTTTCAGTAACTTAACTTCTCTGAGCCTCGATTTCCTCATCTATAAAACAGGGATAATACCAACCTCAAAGAGCTGTCATGAGGATTAAATGGGCAAAGCACAGAGAGTGCCAGTAGAAGGTGCTCGAGCAACAGGCAGAGCTGTGCTGGTGGTGGGGTCACTATCAGCCACACTCTGCACTGAGAGCAAGTGGGAGAGGGACAGTGGGGGAGGGGGCAGAGATGGTGAGGGTCCCTGGAACTGCTGTTGAGTTTCTACCCCCTAANTCGAGCAACAGGCAGAGCTGTGCTGGTGGTGGGGTCACTATCAGCCACACTCTGCACTGAGAACAAGTGGGAGAGGGACAGTGGGGGAGGGGGCAGAGATGGTGAGGGTCCCTGGAACTGCTGTTGAGTTTCTACCCCCTAATAGTTAGCAAAATCACAGCAGTCCAGGTTTATAGAGGCATCTCATCTGTCCATTATTTTAACTTTGTCACCAAGGTGGTAATGGCATAATTATTATTTTTATATAAAGTGCTTCAAGGCCAAGGACCACCTGATCTATTGCCCCCAGTACCCTGCATTTTGAGGGACACTATCTAAGTGTTCATTAACAGTACACTCTGAACTTAGAAACAGAAACCAGATATTTAATCATCCGGTACACAGTTCACAAGAAAGGCCAACATGACTCACTTCAGAATATGCAAGGATTATTCACTAATTTCCTTCCATGTGGCGCGTTTGTCACTGCCTGGTCATGCTGTGAGGAAGATCTGCTCTTCCTCCCAGTTTGTGAACTTGAGACACACAGGGTCACACGGGGATCACACGGGGTTCACTCTTCCTGGAAATGCTGACACTGAGAAGTCTGTCTCCCACACCTGTATGGAGGGGTCCTGCCACGGGGAGGAAGTTAGGGCAGCAGACAGTTTTAGGCCCCCTGAAGCACTAGTCCAGGAAAGAGAAATTTCGCCCATGCTGCCCTGGGGATGGCAACTGGCACATTCCCTCGCTGGAGGCTGCTGAGCCAGGCAGTGCCTCTTACACAAGTTACCTGGGACTTCAAGGCTTACACCTGGGAACCACCTATGTGGTTTCCTGCCGCGGGGGAAATACAAGTGCATGTGGAGGCCTGACTGTAGTTCCAGACCCGCTAGAGACCCCACGCACCCCCTCCCTGTGTCTGAGACTCTGTTCAAATTTTCAATTCACAAATATCTACTGAATGCCTACCAAGTGCGGGCACTGCGCTAAGGTCACCCCAACCCAGCTTGCTCACTCGTTTTAAGACTCACTTAGCCATTCCACATCATGCTCCAGCAGTTCAACCCAAACTCTCCGACTCATTCTGAGACAAGGGTTTACACTGCAAGGGTATGTAGGCTGTGGAGCCAGGGGGTCCTGTCTAGGGGCCTCCACACCCCAGCTATGTGAACTTGGCTGGTTATTCTGCCTCTTTCTGTCTCCATTTTCTCATCTGTAAAACGGGCTTAATAACCTCCTCCTCTCCGGGTTGCTGAGAGGACTAACTGAGATGGTGAGTGTAAAGCTCTGAGTCCCGGGTTGGTAAACATAGCTGCTGTTATTCACATCTAGCCTGTGTTTTCTCCCACAGACCCTTTGGTCCTCTGTGCCTCACTTGCAGACACCTAGACCCATTGTAAGGGTGTGACTCCTTGTGCTAGACTGTGTTACTCTTTGGAAATGATTCTTACTGCATATCTGGAAACCTTGGTACTGTCAATAGTTCTGTTAAAAGCAGTTCCAAATGGTCACCACCCAAGAGGAGTGCCCCACACCAACTGTGTGTGGGGGGGGAGGGAGGGCTTCCAGTGAGGAAGGAACCAGAGAGAAAAGGCCACATGTCTGACCTCAACCAGCCCTCCAGCTTGCTGTCCAGCTGCCCTGGCACTGTGGTATGGAGGTGTGTGGCACGCTCTTCACTTCTAATAATGCAGTGCCACAGGTTGTAAGTAATTTATTTATAAAATAAATTGGCAGACACAAGATGGTCTCTGTCATAACATCACTTTCCCTCACTTGCATTCCAAAGGGTTTTTAAAATTTTTATCTTGACTTTTCACTGTGGCATTTTGCTAGCATACACAAAAGTAGACAGAATATGAGTGTAACAAATACTAGCTTTAATAATTATCCACATTTTAGCAATCATAGAATTTCCTGAGTGAAAGAGGACAGCAGGGGATGACACCTTGCGCCCTGGATCACACACCCCAGGCACTCACGCGGGAGTGAATCGTACGACGATGTTCATGACTTGTTGGAAAAAAGGCTGAGCACTTCGGGTCTTTCCTTTCCATTGTCGATTGCCGTCTCTTCTTTCTTGAGAATGAGGTCATGATGCCTACTTTGCAGGAGGTGATCAAGCCTGGAAAATGGGCAGCCGAGTGGAGCCCCACAAGCAGACATCCCTTCTCTGGCTCTGCCTGACCCCCTGTGCTCTTGAGTCAAATGAGGAAGGATCAAGCACAGGCAGGAGGCTGCTGGGCAGAGGAGCGATGACAAAGGCTCCCCTTTGGCCCCTCCCATGACTTGCCACAGCCACCTGTTTGCTAGGCCACCTGTCTCCTCCAGGGTGGCTTGTGTCCTGTTTTGTAGAATGACAAGGGCAGTAAAGATAAGCACCCTAAACATCCGAGAGAGGGGAACAGTAATCTGACCCGGGCTGTGTGGACCCGACAGGGAGGGGGTCTGTCACACTTGCCAGTTAGTGGGATTAGCTCTGAACTGCGGGGGAGGCCATTTCCCCTCAGCAACAGCAGCATGGGAGGTCATGGAAGAGTCCCCAATGGTAATGCTTTACTTCTGAGAGGCTGAGGTCACCACTTCCCAGCCAGTGGGTGTCGTGGAAAGCGGGTGGGATATGAAATTAGAACATATAAATTTCAGTCCTGGCTTGTTCTGTAATTGTCCTGGTGCCCTTGGGTAACACCTGAACCTCCATATCCTCATTCTAGGAATGGGTATGACGATATTTTACTCCAGAATGATTTAAAACTCATATAATACTATTAATTTTATTGCCTTAACCGGACTGCCTTTAGGCAAAACTGAAACAGATGAAGTATTAGTTTAGCATTTTCCACTTCCTCAGTCAGATTCCCTCTTTCTCCCAGGTCCCCTTTTCCACTTACCCTCGCAGCACCAGATACTGTCAGGCATCCAATCAAGAAAACAGCCAATAAAATTAATACACATTACAGGGCTAGTAATTTAGTCTCAGTAGGGAAAGTAGTCTACATTTATCAAGTGCTCTCTAAGTGCCGGGCACTGCACATATTATGTGTAGTTCTCACAACAGCGTCATGAGGTGTGTGCCTGCTATCCTTACTTTACAGATGGGGAAACTGACCTAGAAGCAAGACACTGCTAAGAATCACACAGCTACTTAGCAGAAGCTGGGATTCGATGCAGATGTGTCTGATTCTAAAAGCAGTGCTATTTACTTATTTAATCTTTTGAGGCACTATAACCTAGTGATTAAGAGCATGAAGTCCGAGCCAGGTGGCCTGGGTTCAAAGCTCAGCTCCTTTACTATTGCTGTGAGACCTGGGCAAGGACTGTGTCCTCATCTATAAAAGGGAACGAGAACAGTGACACTTCATACGACTATTGTCAGAATTGAATGAGCTAATATACATATGGCACATAGCAAGCACTATGTAAATTATTTTTAATTATAACAGTAATTGACGCCCATTGGAAAAAATTCACAGTTTAGAATAACATGAAGGAAAAAGGAAAGTCCCCTCTTGCTCACCTGTCAATTTCACTTTTGAAACAGTTTGATGGGAGGAAATTCTTCCCGATGTTTTGTATGTAATCCCAGAAAAACACACGGTTACAAAAGTTTGTTTATTTTATTTTTACAAAAGGGCAACTTGTTTTTTCACTTGACACTTCACACACATCTTTCTCTGTCAGTACCTATGGAGTCGCCTCATTCTTATCAGCTGCATAGTGCATGCCATAGTACAGATGTGCCGTAATTTAATCATCTCTGTACAGATAAACTGCAAACCATGCTGCCAAGATTATCTTAGAAGGTATATCTTAGCATGTACAGGTGACTGAGCACCTGGAAGGCCAACTGTGTGCTCAGAGATTGAATTAGTACCTCCAAGCAAGTCAGGTTTTTCTGTTGGTCTGGTTTCTTCAGTATAGGGGAGCTGGAGGCTTTACGATCTTTGCATTTCCTCCAACGTCCGTGTTTCTTCTTCCGCACTAGAACAATGCGGCACAGCTCACTGCCACCCCCTCCACCCCATCTCCACCCCACCACCTACCCCTACTCCCACCCCCCGGCTAGCACAGCCCCCTTTCCAGGCAAGACGGCAGTCAGGTAGCCATTGCCACTAGGTCTTACATATATCTGTTATCTCTCTCTTCATTTCCATAGTGAAGCATTTCCCCCCCAAACTCCTCCCTCTATTTTATTTTCACCAGCATCAACAATCTGTCCCCCAGTACTCTCAATCTCTCCCTCCTCTGCGTTCCCACAGCTCAGGGTCCTCTGCTGCAGCCCACCTCTCTGCTATGTCCCCCACTAGGATGTCATGTCCTGGTAATGTGCTCACTCTCATATCTCCCGGGGCTAGCCATGTCTTCCATATGGTAGGCACTCAGTTAATTTGGTTTTTGAGTAAGATTTTAAATAATAAAAATAATACATGCTTACTGTAAGAAAACAATGAAAAGAAAAGCTGTGTTTAAGGAAATGAAAATGATCTGGAATTTTATAATTATCCAGAAAGATTTTGGTGTGTTTACTCCTTATTGTTGAACAAATTAAGAAGCTAATTAATGAAAATCTCATAATCGGATTAAGGAAATAAATGGGAAACAGGGCCCAGAGTTTGGTGAGGAGGGCAAGTCCTGAAGTGGGCAAATATAGACAATCAGGTTGAGGGTACCTTATACAGAAAATGAGCCTGTGTTGTCAAGTCCTTCCTCTCTTTTTTACTCTCTCATTATTCTTTCAGTAAGTATTTACTGAGGATCATTAAGCCATAGCCCTCGTGTGATGAATTCTTTAGCCAGTATGACAGTGACTATGCAGCATCACACAGGCCATTTGGAAGCAGAGTTGACTTCCCTGCCTAGAAGACTGGGGATTGTCATGTCACCAAGTTCACAGCTTGCTTTTTGCAGGGCAGGAACCTAGAGGGTAAGGCTTCTGAAAATACTGCAAAATTTGCTGCTCTGGTCCATGTCAGAGCTGCCAGCTCTTATGCCAGTGATTTATTATATATTAACTTTGGGGAATTCCCGGTCTCTCTGTCTGCAGTTGTTCAAGTTCAGATTTTCTGCTTAGTTTTCATTGGTGATAGCTTAAGCATCTATTGTTTACTTGTTACTTATTAGGGCTCAGCAAAGCTAGAATTTTAGGGATTATTCTTCCTTAAATTGCATTTTGTCCAATGTCTACCCCAGCTGTCCATGAACTAGTGATGTCATAGGATGAAACTCAACAAATTATTTGTGGCAGGGAGGGATCAACTTCAGGTTGAATGCTCCTGACAAAGACTCTTGCACTGCCCAGAAGTCTTTGTTGGGCTGTCCTTTCATATGCCTCTTTGGCTGAAGCCCAGGGTTTTGTTGTTTAAAAATTTAAGTAAAATTCAAGTGCTGGCTATAGACTTGAAATTTGAAATCTAAAATTGTTTATAATATAGCCAACAACCACAGCATCATATTTATTTAGCCTCTAGGAATCCTTATTATGTAGTATAAAGAAGAAAGGCCAAAGGGTCTAGAGGTCTGGACTTCACTCTTGCAATTAATAAGAACTGAGCACCAATTATGTGTCAGGCCTCAAACTAAGAACAAAACAAAGGCAAATCAGATATAGATCTCAGAGTCTCTACAGCAACAGATATTAAATAGCAATAACAGAAATAAATGTGTGATTACCAACTGTGGCAAGTTCCAGGAAGGAAAGGGTGCTGTAAGGCATATTTAACTGGAGAACCTGACCTATGCTGGGTGTCAGAGAAGGTATCCTAGAAAACGGGACATCTGAGCTAGCACTGGTTTTTTTAATTTATAGTACTGCAGTCTTCCCGTTAGTAAAATGGGAATAATACTAACCCCTTTGACTCAAAGAGACATTGTAGGAAGAGGGATCATATACAAGAATGAGATTTGAAGAATGCTCAGTGTACCTAAAACTGAGCATGTTGCCCTCCAGCCAGAGGCAGCTGTTCTCTAGCTTCTTCCACATCTGTTATCAAGCCAGGCATTACTCAGCCACTTAGAATGAGGACCTTTGATTCATTGTCCTTCATGCTACCAGGCAGCTGGGGTGGGACAGACCTGGTTCTGCCTTCGTTCTGCCTCTTACATCTCCTGTGAATTTGAGTAAGTTACTTAGTTGGTAAAACTCACTTTTCTTATTTGGGAAATGGACGTGATAATAGTACCAGTTCATGGCTCAAAGCTCGTAAAGCACTTAGCAGGGTATTTGGTATGTAGTTACTCCTGTGCCATTTGTAGTTGTTGTTGTAATTGTTGTCATTGCTAATTATTAACTTTTGCTAGTTATTTCTTGGAAATACCTTTGGTCCTTCATTTCCATTCCCACTGCCACCAGCCTAGTGAGAGCCCTCGTCATATGACAATAAGGCTATTGCCAAAGCCTTCTGGTCAGCGTCCTGCTGGGGCTCTCACTTCCCTAATTCATTCTACTTGCTTCCAGAGTGAGCTTCCCAAAATAACAGTGCTTTGCATATATCACCTCTTTTCTGTAATAGTATCATTAAAAAAACATTTGTAGCTTATACCACAGAGAGCTAAGCTTCCTAATATGGAAAGAGGCCCTAGAAAATTGTAAGAAAAAGACCTAGAAAAGGATAGAAAAATGAAAATACAAATTCAAAAAAAGGGAAAACAAATGGCTACTAAACATGAAAAGATAGGCAACCTTACTTATTATAAGAAAAATGCAAATTAAAATTGCACTAGAGTTCTCATTTTCCTTACCAAGTTGACAAAAATTGAGAGTTTAATAATACCTACTGGCCAGACTATGGGGAAATAGGCATTTTCTTACATTGCTGGGGAATATAAATTGATACAAGCTCTATGGGAGGAAATTTGGCATTATTTATCAAAATTACAAAAGCATTATACCCTTTGATTCAGCAGTTTTACCTCTGGAAGTTTATCTTACAGATATACTTGCATATTTTATTCACTGCAGTATTATTTGTAATAGGAAAGGATTGGAAACAGGTAAATGTCCAGTAAGGTACGGTACATCTCTTCAAAGACATATGATAGGGCCAGCCTGTGGCTCACTTGAAAGAGTGTGGTGCTGATAACACCAAGGCCACAGGTTCGGATCCCTATTTAGGGATGGCCGGTTCGCTCACTTGGGAGAGCGTGGTGCTGACAACACCAAGTCAAGGGTCAAGATCCCCTTACCGGTTATCTTTTTTTTTAAAAAAAGACATATGATGATGGGTTTAGTATGTTACTTTTTGTGTAGGAGTAGAGGATAGGAACACACACACCACACACATACACACACAGCAACTCTGGTAGGCACAGGCAATAAATAGTAATAGCAGTGCTTACCTATAGTGGGAGGGGGACTGGGCAGATGGGAGACCGAGGTAAGAGGGGAACTTTTCACTGTATACCCTTATGTAAGAGTATGTGTGTGTATGTATGTGTGTGTATATATATATGTATGTGGATATAGTTTTAGTTTGTGTACCCTTTGAATATTGCCTAATCAAAAAATTATATTAAAATTACTCCTATTACTCGTCCATTAACCTGCTGAGCACCTACTTTATGCTAGGGACTGTTGATACAAATGTGAATATGGCTGTGGTGTGGTGGGAAGACCAAGTGAATTTGAAGTTAAAGTACCTGATACAGATTCTGCTACCGCTTCTCACTAGCTGTGCATCTTGGCACCCAGTAGGCATGCAACAAATATTCATTGAATAAGTTTATGGTTGAAGTTACTTAACCTTCCTGAGTCTATTTCCTCCCATATAAAATGGGGATAGAGATTCCTCCTATCCCACAGGGATATTGCGAAGACGAATGATAGAATGTGGCATCAATTCTAGTGAAAACCCACTATGTCCTGAGCATTTTCACATCATTTTTTCCTTGACTCCTCACAGGAACCCCATCATGTAGGTGTTTATTTACAGACTCATTAACAAGGAAATGGGGTGGGGACTGAGAGAAGAGCGACTAGCCCAAGGTTGCTCTGGGTGGGAGTTGTTTTCTGGTCTTCTTTCATTGCTACCTCCCCATGAAGCTACATGCAGTAGAAACTTTGCTTATAGTAGGTGCTCAGGGAACTTTGAAAATCAAGAAAAACCAAAATAAGTTTTACCATTGTCCTCAGTGATACTACTGGGCAGCAGAAAATCAGTAAATGCATTTCTGATAATTCAATTTAGAAATATACCAGCTGGTCTGTTTAACATTCACTGCAGTAGACACTTTGGGAAAATCCAAAAAAAAAAAAAAAATCAATGATTTGGGCTTTTAGTAAGGAAGGGGGGATAAAGACTAACCCACAAAAAGGTTCATAAGGAAAATGTAGAAAGTCATTCTTAAGGATGCTGCACATAGAATCTTGTAAACCTGCCAACAGCTCTTTCTTAGAGGGATGAAAGTAATGTAGAGTGTACCCAAAGTGGCACGATTTTAAAAGCATTTTTATAAGAGTAAAGCATACATGCATCTACATGTACTGCACATGTAAAATCAATTAATTTTTGTAAACTGAGGGACAGTTAATTTTTGTAAAATGGGACACACCCACGTACCTAGCACCTGGGTTAAGAAACAGAATATTGTATTATCAGCACCAAGAAGACCCCTTCTGGGATCCCTTTGCATCACTATCTGTCCCTCAAGATAACCACCATTTTCGCTTTTAACATCACAGATATGTTTTGACTGTTTTTGAAGTTTACGTGATTGGAATTATACAGTATGTACCTATTTGTGTCCTGCTTCTTTCACTCAATATTATATTTGTGAGATTCGTTCACCTTGTTGAGTGGAAATAGTTCGTTCATTCTTGTTACTGTGTAGTATTCTACATGGTCTATTTCTCCTCTGTTGATGGACTTTGGGTTGTTTTCTTTTTGGCTGTTATAAAGAGAGTTGCTATAAACATTTTTGAACACCCTTTGGTGAATTATGTGCATACATCTCTGCTGGGTATATATCTAGGGGTTGAATTGCTGGGTCACAGGATACATATTAATTTAGCTTTAGTAGATAATGCCAAAAAAAAGTTTCTAGAGTGATTGTAAAAAGTTCACTTTGACAGTATTGTAAGAACTTAATTTTAGCCATTCTGGTAGGTGTGAAGTAAGATCACATTGTAATTTGAACTCGAATTTCTGGGGTGATTAATCAATTGAGAACCTTTTCATATTTATTGGCTTTTAAAAAAAATACCTGTTTATCCTCTCTTGAAAAATGCCTGTTGAAATATTCTGCCTATTTTAAATTGGATTTTCTGCTTTATTCTTGCTGTTTTGTAGGTGTTCTTTATATATTCTGTATACAAGTCCTTCTTTGGTTGTTATGTGCTGCAATTATATTGTCTCATTCTGGTGGTTTACCTTTCCAGTAGGAATGTCTTTTCATGAACAGGAGCTCTTAATTATAATGTTGTCCAATGACAGTTTTTTCCTTTAGTTAGTACTACATGTGTTTAAGAAATCTTTGTCTACCTCAAGGTCATGAAGATCTAATATTTTCTTTGAATAGTGTTATTGTTTTACCTTTTACATTTAGATCTAAAATCCATCTGGAATAGAGTTTTATGGTGTGAGGTAGAGGGGGTAAAGATTCTTTTTTTTTTTTTTTTACCTGTGTGAATATTCAATTGATCCAGCTTTATTTACTGGAAAGACAAACTGTTCTCTCTTCCAATGCACCACAGCAGCTCCTTTAACATAAATCAAGTGACCATCTGTTTTTGGACTCTATTCCATTGGCCAAATTGTCTATCCTGTATTATTTCTATGGCTTTAAGTAGGTCTTGATATGTGATAGTGTAAGTCCTTCAGTGGGCTCCAATTTTTCATCCCTCCAAGTGCCACCTCCACCTCCCACTTTGCTTTCCATACGTCCATGCGAGTGTAATTGATTTGCCTGTTCCAGTGGCTTGTTCATTTGTGGTTACCTGGGTCTTTGCCCCATCAAAGCCCTTTAACCTGAGAGCCAGCCAGGGGTCTGCAGACCAGCAAAGCAGATCTGCTGGGTAATTAAATAATGCGGAGAAGGAGGAGGAGAGGATTAGGGGAGGTTGTTTCTGGAGGGGGGTTCGGTAAGGAAGTGGTCGACCTACACGTGCGGACCAGCTTCTCGGGGAGATATGAGAGGAGCCAAACTCTAAAATCCAGGCGGTGGGGGGGCCAGGCGAGGTTACCGAATGTAAATGTCGCAGGGGGGTTCCGCAAGGCCGCGCGAATCGGCTGGCCGGGGTGGGGCCGCGAAGCCGCAAATCACCAGTCGAGGGCCGGAGCGCGCGCCGCCGGCTCAGAGCCGCGCCTGCTGCTGCCGGGGCGGGGGCCGGGGTCGG
>NW_007732324.1:34224-55814 GCF_000696425.1 Galeopterus variegatus | reverse complement strand
CGGGCGGTGGTGGTGCGGGGCCGGCCGCGCGGCGCCTCTGAGCCGCAGCGGGAGAGCCGCGCCGGGAGGTGAGTCTCCGCCGTGCGCCCCGCGCCCCCGGGCGCCTCGGCCAACCCCACCCCAGTGAGGACGGGCCGGGAAGTTTGGTGGAGCAAGTTAGGCTCTGGAGAGAGCGGAGCTGGCGCTTGCTCTTTTTCCCTCCAGCAGCTTTGGCGTTGGGGGCGGGGTGGCTGAAGTGCGGACGGGGCCGGGGCTCTCGGGCCCCCGGGCGGCGCTGGGACTCCCGGGCAGGAGCGGCCCGCGGCGGGAGGCGCTGCGCGCTTTGCGGCGAGCATCTCTGCTCATTAACTCTCAGCGGCATCTGCCCGGCGCTGGCCTCCCCCGACCCCCTGCCCGTCCGCACTGCTCGGCTGGCCACCCCTCCCCGTCCCGTCCCTCTGTGCCCGAGGCCGGCGGGGGTGGGCTCTGCTGGAAGCCCACGGCTCGCAGCAGACGAGTGTCTCCGCCAGTCTCCTGGGAAGTTTGCAGAGAAAGCGAAGGAGCCTGCTCTGTGGCTGGTGCCAACATCTCCCTCCCTCTCTCCCTTTGTTGAGGAAGAATGAATAGTTGGTTGTGTCGCTCCCTGTGCGTCGGGGAGGGGAGGGGTGGGGACCGCAAAGGAAGGGAGGGACGGTGGGCGCGACGGGAAGGAGGTTCCGATCGCAGCCCACCTTCCCTTGCCCGCTTAGACCGCTGAGGCTGCCGCTGCGTTCAACAGTTTGATTAGGTGTAGACGCTGGTCGGGCAGGAGGTTGAGCGGGCTCCGAAGCAGCTGCCGAGGCAGCGTGTTCGTTGCGGTGTGGGTCGTGGTCGGGGTTGAGGGGTGGAGAGCTCTGATTTTGGTGTTAACTCGTTTGAAGCAAAGTACAAAAGGGAAAGACCTAACCTCGGTCTGCTTTTGCTTAAAGCCAGTATCTGAGATGGAAAGTAGGGGCGTGGATTCAGAGGTCCTTTTAAACCTTGACTCTTATCCCCCAAGGCTACACAGACCTCTCCACGGAAAGTACATTGGCGGAGGGAAGGTCATTTTGGGAGCCCATAGTCTGCCTCTGTGTTTTCAGGGACTGAGGAGAGATCTTGGAGGAAGGGGGAGCCCTTGTGCTGCAGGCGGGGCCCGACAGAGTGCCGGTCCCAATTGGGTAGGGGCTGCCCAGTTAATAATAAGGAAGCCCACAGCAAAGCCGCTGGACGTGGGTATGCCGGCGGCATACTGAGTGTAACGTAAACAACCTGCCATGCCAAGGGCTCCCTCACCGCCCCAACGCCAACGCTCTCTCTACTGCTGAGAAGCCGGACATTTACAGAATAACTAACCAAGATCTCAATCTCCTATTCATATAGAAAGGACTGCTTGTCAGATGCATGCCAATCTTAAGAACCTTATAGTGTGAATCCTGTGCTGTGTTGCTTGAAATACAATCCATGGAAGAATTATTCATACTTTAATGATGTGGCTAGACTTCATAAGTTTGTTTCAAAAATAAAGGGATACTCTTAATTCCCAAACCCAAGCAAAACTTTATTCTAGGTGGATAAGCCAATTTTATATGTGCAGTTTTCCATCTCGTCTCCCTATATGACTCCGCATAGAAGATGTAAAACTACAGATCCAAATTGTAAACTTTCTGTCAGGGTAACCTGAAAATATCCCATTTCAGAAATAAAAGAGAAAAATCCAAACAGGTGGGCTGCTTCTCTCTGCCTCACCTTGCAAGATCATCAGTTTCCTTGAGACATCTTTGTAAAACGAGCTGGGCCACTGTTCACAGGCATTTCAAAGCACAGCTGCTGACCATGATCAGGGAGGCAGTGTGTATGTTAGAGTTTGTCAGGCTCACTTTTGTTCCTAACACTCGCCTGGGTCTCATTTTTATATTAAGATGTAGAATCTTTGACCTTTGTATATATTTCAAGATCTGGCATTAGACTGAATCAGGACACTGTGTCTACCTGCATAGCAGAGAGAGGTGAAGTCAGACGGTGAAAGTCTCACCTGGGCTTCTGTTTTAAAGACTGCATATGGGCTTACTCGGTGTGATTATATGTGTGTCTGTGTCCTACTTGGCTTGGTGTGTTTACATCTATTGTTCCAGGTTTAATCATTCCCCTCCTCATCTTTCCCAGCTGCAGTCTTCCCCAGGAGCAGGGACTTCGTTTGAGAACTCTCACCATAATAGAGATACAGTGTGACAAGCAACACAGACATGGCCCCTTCCCTGCTTTGAGGACATCTACTATTTATAGAGTGCTTGCTGTATGTCAAGGGCTTTATATACACAGGCACATTTAATTTTCAGAACAATCCCATGACATAGGTACTGGTAACTCATTTTTACAAATGAGAAACAACTGTCAGAGAGGTTGAGTGACTTGTCCCAGGCCATACAACAAGTAAGCCAGTGGCAAGGTAGAGATTTGAACCTGTAAATATCTGACTCCAAAGCCTAGGTTGTGAGTCATACCATTTTGATTTTAAAAAATCAGATAGTGCATAAGTATGTAATGACTAGGGACATGGAGACAGAAACATCTCCAAGTGGAGGCATCATGAGAGCCAGAGTGTGGAGACTTGGGGTTAGTCTCCACTGTCCTGTTCCACCACTTGTTCCTACCTCAAGGCCTTTGCATTTGCCGGATCCCCTGCCTGGAACCCCTTAGATCTTTTCTTGACTGGTTCTTTCTCTTTCTTTCAGGTCTCAAGTCACTGTTACCTCTTCAGAGAGGCCTTCCCAGACCACAGTGTAAAGTAGCCTTCCACCCTCAACCAGTATTTTCTGTCTTTTCATCCTGTTTTATGCTCTTCAGAGCACTTACGACTTGGATGTTACCTAGTATGTTAGTCAGTTTTCTGTTGCTTATAATCGAATACCTGAAACTGGGTAGTTTATAAAAAAAAATGAAATTTATTTCTTACAGTTTGGAGCCTGGAAAGTCCAAGCTCCAGGGGGCACATCTGGTGAGACCCTTCTTCTTGGCTGGGACGTTCTGCAGAGTCTCGTGGTGACACAGGGTATCACATGGTGAGGGCTGAGCAAGAGCACGTCCTGTGCTCTCCTTATAAAGCCACCAGTCCACACCCATGATAACCCATAAATCCATGAATGAATTAATCTGTTCATGAGGGCATAGTCCTCATGACCCAGTCAGGTCTTAAAGGCCACACCTTTCACATACTGTAGCTGGATTTCCCACCCTCTTAACACTGTTACGAGGGGGATCAAGCTCCAACAGAGCTCAGGGGGACAGGCAAACAACAGCGCCTACTTTATTTTCTTGTTTGTGCTGGTTGGACTTCCTCATCACAATGTAGGCTCCATGAGAGCAGGACTTTGTCTGATTTATTATATCCTCAGCCCTGGCACACTGTAAGCCCTCGGAAGATACAAATTGGATGAATGAAAATTTATTTCCTTCATCTGGAAAAATGAACTGGGAACTACCATCATTTATGGTCATTACTTATTGTCTGATTCCTCCATAGAGTATTAACCTCATGAGGACAGGGACCACTTCTGTCTTATTTGACACTGCTCCCAACACCTAGCACAGTACCAGCCACATAGGAGGCCCTCCATATATGTGTGTTGAAGTATGAATGAATGCTTCTCTTGACTGAGTGATACCTCTTCCTTGTCATTTGATTCTGTTACCCAGGTAAACAATTCTGGGTGTGAGTTGCTCTGAACCAAAGAGACTCACTAATCCAGTGGTTCTCAGCCCTGCCTCCACATTGGACAATACTGGGGAGCTTTAAAAAGACTGATACCAGGGTTCTACCTAGAGAGATTCTGATTTCATTGCTCTGGGTTGCAGCATAGGTGTCAGGATTTTAAAAGCTTCCCAGAGGATCCTTATGTGCAGCCGGGTTGAGAACCACCACCTTATGTTTTCAGAACTCATTGCTCACTTTGGTTCTTATAGGCTCGAAGCAGCCATGGTGAGAGAGAGAGCAGGGATATAATTCATGGATATCGTATGGTTTCTGATAGTTTAAGAGGTACTTTCACATCTGTTATCACATTTGATAATAACAAGCTAGGGGATCTACTCTCTGGGTTAAATATTCCCTTTATGTTGATGACTGTTAAAAATCGACATCTGCCCTCACTCCTAACTGCACATACCAGTACCTAACCTCCTCCTAGACGGAACATTCCCCGGTGCCTCACACGTAATCACTCCAGTGGTGAGCTTGTTATCCTCCCTCCTGCAGGGTCCTCTTCTGAAGCTACTTGTCACGTTACAGCATCATGCCATCCTCCCGTGGCTGTGGCCGTGTCCTCCTTCCTCCCAGTCAGAGGCCTTGAGTTCCCCATGTCTCTTCACTCCCTCCTTCCTCTCCCTCCCCAGCCCTGCCCCAGGTCAGAGTCCATTGTTCCTTGATGGGTTGTTGCCATCAGCCTGAGTGACTTCCCTGCCTCTTTTCTCTGCCCTCCAGATGACCAGAGTTACCTACCTGGGTACAGACTGGATTCCATGCCTGCCTTTCTGATCTTCCCTAGCACTTATAGTCAAGTCCAGAAACCTGGGCAGTACCTTCAAGACTTCATCATCTTGTCCTAAGCTGTACTTCTTCCAGGAAATGCTTCTTGACTATTCTACTCAAGCTACACCACGTGACTCGCAGTGTCCTACGCCTGTGGGGACACTTCCATACTTTATGCATCTGCCATTATAGCAGTCTTCTTGAAAGGCTCTTCCCTACAAATTTCACAGTGCTTTGTCTCCTTCATAGTCTCCATTGTTGCCCTCTCTGAGATCCTCCCTGAGTCCTTTTGTCAGAATTAATTGTTCCTTCTAGCATAAGGGTCTCTATTTATGAGTTATATGATTCTCTTAGAGTTCATAGTCAGGGATTGGGGCTGAGGCATGTTTGTTTCTTCCAGTGTCTTATATAGAGTAAGTGCTTAAATATTTGCTGAGTTCAAGGTAGGAAGGGGGGATATTAACATCTCTACTTATCAGAGAACAAGTTGAGGTGTGGGTAACTTGCCGAAGGGCATTTTTGAGCACTTTGGCTCAGTCTTGAAATCTAGATAGATTTTGGCTAAATAAAGAGGAAAGAGGCTGCCAAAGACCCTGGAGCTAGGGTAACTTTTGCCCATCACAGTATCACGGAAATAGACTTGATTAGCAACATAGCCCTTTGCACATGAGGAGGTTCTGTAGGTGCTGTGGGCCTCCCCACGAGGTTCTTTGAAATGATCCAGGCCTTTCTATGGAGAAGGAAGGTGCTGATAGCTTGAGTAGGCAAGAGTTCACAGCTGTGGGGGGAGAGAGAGAGAGAGAGAGAGAGAGAGAGAGAGAGAGAGAGAGAGAGAGAGTGTGTGTGTGTGTGTGTAGGGTGGAGGAATCCCAGTCAGTTTACGTCATTGGTGGTCAGGCGGGGCTGGAGGGGGGATGCTGGGGAGTTTGGTTTCTTTTTTAATAATGGTGATTAACATTGAGCAAGTGCTGACAGTGTGCCAGGTACTGGCCAGAACCGGGCGGGGCCTGCATGGGACTCACAGTCCTAATGTGCTGCGAGCTGGGCCTTCTGTGTGGTCCCAGTTAGACATGGAACAGACAAGCTCCAGAATTACCAGGTTTGGCAGAGAACTGAGGCCAAGGATGGGATTATATGCCTTGAGAAAAGGATCTCCTCCCCCCGCCCCCCAGCACTTGTGTGCTTTTCTTTATTGTGCGTGGAAGCAGTGGATCTTGTGTCTCATTGCACGCACAGTGTTTCCTTTGCACGCTCTGCTGTCTTTATCCCAGTTCCACCTCTACCAGCTTGTGGAGGGCTGCATTCTTCTTGGTTGTCCTCAAGCCACATCCCAAGTCCCCTATTCCTTTGTAGAACTGACTCTGCTGTAGTGCTGTCAAGTGGTGATTTCACTCAAAGCTCTTCCCTGACCAATGCAGCAGAAAAGATGGTCTTTGAGGAATGGGGGCAATAGGGCTGGAGACAGGCTGTGGAGCAAATGGCCATTCTCCTCACCAGTTTTGGGGAGGGCAGTGTGTTGGGTCCTGATGTGTTGTCCAGACCAGAGTCTGATACCATAACTGGTGTAGGACAGACTCTGGAGCCCGTGTCTCCAGGGCTAGCCCTAATTTTTATTTGGGCTCCTGTTTCTTTTCCTCTGTATATTGATGTTAAAAATGTGTTATATAATTAGCCTTAGGTCAGAACCATAGTTTGATGAGGGGGGTTTGGGGGCACTGACTCTGCTCTAGGTGAACATTTCTGCTAGTGGTCCTAGCTGGGAACAATTTTGGGGGCTACTTCTGCACACAACCTCATGTGCCATTTTCCTTTCTCTTTCCATGCTCCCTCTGTCCCCCCCTTTCTTTTCTTCTTCCCATTTCCTTTCTACTCTTGCCTGACTGTACAGGCACCATGGGCATTGCTTAGCCCTGCTGGTGGCAGGCAGGTTCCTGACCTCTCTGGGGATGATTTACATGGAGCTCCCACTCCAGTGGCTTTCCTCTGCAGCTGAGCCCACTGATGTATGGAAGAATGGCCCACCTCCTCACCCCTGACCCTGCCCTGTCTTCGTTAATTAGCGTACATTGATTTATTTATAAGCACTAGGTCTTTGCCAGAAAAATTCTGCTCCATCACTCTGGATAGCACAACTGAGGGGGGCTGGTCTGGCAGTGAAGACGTTCCAACAGCTAAAGAATGCCAGTAATCTCCACCTGTTTTTATCATTTACAGGGTGGTGGAAGTATGTGAGCTAATTATGCGACAACGTAGACCATTGTCTCTCATGCATTTATTACTGAAACTGTGAGCCCTTAATAATCTGTTGTTGCTGTTGTTAGTTGTGCTTTTCCATCATCCAAAATAATAAAATGGCTTATGTGCCTCTAATGACTCTGAGATGTGTTTGCCCTTTTAGTTCTACTGCCACCAGCCCAGGAGAATTCCTCCATAGGGTCATAAAAGGAGGGAGATGAGTAAACCTCCTATTCTTATTAGACTCCACTAGTGATGCCATTAAATGTTGTTTGCCTTTTAATGCTCCGTGAATATTTTCTTGTGTTACGTGGCATATTTCTAAGTCAGTTCTTGTGATTATTTTAGATTTATACCTTCTCTCTTTTCTTTCCCTTTAGAATTAAGAATCATGGCTGCAGGAAAATTTGCAAGCCTCCCCAGAAATATGCCAGTGAATCACCAGTTTCCCCTGGCCTCGTCCATGGACCTTATGAGCAGCAAGTCCCCTCTCGCTGAGCATTGTACAGATGCCTATCAAGACGTGTCTATACACGGCACCCTTCCACGGAAGAAAAAAGGTCCTCCTCCCATAAGGTCCTGTGATAATTTCAGTCACATGGGCACCCTCCCTCACTGCAAATCCCCACGGCAGAACTCGCTTCTTACCCAGGATGTCATCCAGGAGAACCCACCGCAAGACTGGAAAGGTGAAACCTTCACCTTCAGGTAACTTCTGTAATTTCACAAGTGAAAACGATGCATCTTAAAGGATTTTTTTAAAAGTCTTTTTATTGGGGAAAATGCCAAACATTTACAAAGCTGAGTGACTAGTTTAATTAACTCCCTTGGGCCCATCACCCAGCTTCAACAGTTATCAACTCATGGCCAGTCCTGTTTCGTCTCTACTCCCACCCACTTTCCCGGCTCTTGTATTATTTGAAAGCAAGTCTCAGCCCTCATTTTATCTGTAAATATTTGTGCATGGGTCTTTCAAAGATAAGGATTCATATTTTAAAAAATAACCACAATATAAAAAGCTATAACACCTAAAAAAAATTAACCATTTCTTTCTAATATGTGAGGGTATTTTAAAATCTGACTTCCTATATTAAGCCCCTTAAAAGAAAGCACAAGTATTTTTTCTTTTAATCATAGCATCAGATTCTGAACTACATCCATCCAATTCTATAGAGATGCCAGGATGTCTATAAGTTAGGACCTGTGTTTCCTTATATTTAGTTGTCAACATGCTGAAATAAGATTTTATGTGGATGTATCAAGTCAGCTTTAGAATAATTTAGGACAGGAATTGATTTCTCCCTCTCTATGCCAGCAATCTGGCTAACAAGCCTTACCATTGTAAATGCATCTTCTCTTGGTTTGTAATACGCCTGGCTGTGATTGGTGTCCGCTTGTTAGAGCTAGTTTGGAAACTGTGAACTCCTTTTCCTGTTGGGGAAGATCAGCAACCTGTGATGCCATCAGGTAAAGAATGGGGTGGTTTTTCTGTTGTCTTTTTGTCCAACCTTGTAGCAAAGAAAGCTACTTTGATCCTAGCTCATTTATTTGTTCAATATCTATATATTGAGCATTGATGTTAATTAGAGTACATTGATTTTTATTAGCCCCAGGGATTCACCAGGAAAATTTTACCCAGTCCTTCTGAGTATCTTAGCTAAAGGGCTGCTTTGGAATCAAGACAGTCTAGCAGCCAAATTATTTCAATAATCTGCTCTTGCTTTTTGCAGGGTAGCAGAAATACGTGAGCTAACAGGGTAGCCATGGAGCATCTGAAGCAATGTCTTCCCAGAGCTTATATTCTAGTGAGGGATCTAGACAATAAGTGCAAGTAAATAAGTAAGAGCACCGTGGATTATAATAAATGCTATTGGGGAAATAGAGTGATATGCTGGAGAGTTTTGGGGGGTGGTATATTTTTTGGTAGGGTGGCCAGGTCTCTTAGGAAATGATATTTAAGCTAATATTTGCATAATGAGAGAAGGCAGCCATGGGCCTTCCAGGCTATTCCAAACATATGAAATCGAGTGCAAAGAACTAGAGGTGGGAACAAGTTTGGCATGTTTGAAAAACCCAAAAGGAAACTGGTGTGGCCTGTGGCTGGAGTGTAGCAAGTCGAGAGGAGAATAATACTTATATAGATGTTGGTAGAGAGGCAGGCAGACAAGAGTTCACAATTAGTTTTATTTTCATAATTACAATAGTACAAGAAGAAAATAAGTGGAGGCCCACATATTCTTGTAGAAAGCATGGGGGAGCCCTGAAACATTTCTATTACCAGATCAGAAGGGTCCCCCAGGGTGTGCTGGGGGTTAGACGGTGCTGGACCTGCTCGGCAGGTAAACATGGAGATGCGTGCCTGTGCGTGGTATTGTTAATATCGCATCATTGGCACGTAAGGAGCAAGCATGCAGAAGGTGAGCAGCAAAGACCAATGACTCTGTCCTGCCAAAGTGAGCACAAATGCCTGGTTGCACCATATGGAGTCAGAACCACCTGTTGCCTGGCATACTGTGGACCACTTTTTATTTATGAACTTAAACTCTGAATTGAGCAAGGTATCTACCATGCACCAGACGCAGACAATTCACAAACTCACTCCTTGAAGTTCTGAGGTCCTGGCTAGGTGCCACTTTCTACAAGGGGAAACTCCACAGTGGGGGGCGGGTGGGGAGGAGGTAGTAATGGAGTCACCCTTCCTATCCTGAGGAAGTTCTTGATAAACACCCAAGATCTAAGCTGTCAACCTGCCAGTTGTTCAAAGCTTTTTGGTTTGAAAACTGACTTGGACAGGGGTCAGATCTCTGTAAAAGATCTTATTGGAGGGTGTATTAGTCCATTTCTGTTGCTTATAATAAAATACCTAGAACTGGGCAATTTATAAGAAAATGAAATTTATTGCTTACAGTTTCAGAGGCTAGGAAGTCCAAAGTCCAGGGAACACATCTGGTGAGGGTCTTCTTTGGTGGTGGCTTTACAGCAATGCAGGGGTCTCACATGACAGAAAATGGTAGAACAGGGAGAGACTCTCACTTGCTCCATTTTACGCCCTCAGAACCACGTCCCTGACCATTATTAATTCATTCACTACTGCAGGGTCCTGCAATCTAATCACCTCTTCAAGGCCCCACCTTTCAATTACCATAATAGGATTTTCTACCCTCACCTGTTACAGTGGGAATTAAGCTTCTAATATATGAACTTTGGGTGACACAATTCAATCAATCCACAGGAGACGGTGGGCACAAGTCCTGAGTTTGAAGTCCAGGCTGTGGAAAACTTAACAAGCATTACTGGCTTAAGATTTGTTTATGATTCAGAGCTATGGTAATCTAAATTCCCATCTTTTTTTCTTAACCTAAAATATCTTATTGTTAAAGATGAATACAGGAAGTAACAAAGGCATATCTGTAAAAATTATGCTGAGTGAGAAGGCACGTCATGGTGTGTCAAAGGATCATAAAGTCCTACCACTCAGTCTTATTACTGATATATTTATTTTCCTAACACATTTTTAAAAACCTCAAAGCATTCCCGATTTTGAGTAGTTCAAAGTACCTTATATTCTTTTTTTCTTTTAAATATTCCTAATAAAATTACGAAGTCCTTCAGTTTCTTTCTAAAATAAACCATGATATAAACAAAGTTTTTCATGTGAAAAGCTAGGGACAAGCAGCATGAATGAGAACCCAGGCTCTAGAAAGAGAGGTTTTGCCTAAGGTGCCACAACAGAAACACAGTGAGAGAGAAATAGAAGTCCATTCCTAACTCAACTCTTACGATCTAAGTTGTGAAAATGCCAACCACCCAGTCCAGCTCACTCACCACTTTTTTCTTTTCATAGTGAATTCAGGGGTTAATTTCAGGTAACAGTGACTCGCCCAGCTGTCAAGTCTGAAAACCTTCCCTCTCATCATGCTGGGTGTTGGTGATCACAGGGCCATCATGAAGAGCCATCTTTGTGTACACCGTACCCACACTCAGGGACCACCCTCCTTGTCTTGTGAAGTACTCTGATTAGGTGCATATTCGCTATTTTCCCAACAAATATGTTTAGCTTTTTAAACATATTTAATAAGGGTGAGTGTGCAATTGATATTCAGTCAATTAAAAGTCACCTTTATTATAATTGAATATTAATTGCACATCCACCGTGTGGAAGGCCCCAGGCAAAGCTGAGGAAATCTCCCCTTTGACCTAAAAATTTGCATTATTAAGCCGTCATATCCACATGTGTCATATCCTCCTGAGTTATTAATGTCTCTTCTCTTTTATAGTTTTAAAATATCATAAAGCATATGTTCATAAGCTATCTGTTTGAACATCATAACCCTGTGTGAGAGACATAGCAGGTTTCATCATGAACATCATCGTCAAAGTTGTTATCATTCACATGTGAGAAAGTGGGTTCAGGGATATTGAAGCACTTAAGATCATACCCCAGTGGATCACTGAGCTGGGATTAGAACCTAGAAAGTACTAGAGGGTCTTCCCCAGACAATGTGCTGCCAGCTGCGGGCATCCCCTGAGCTATCTTCTTGCACAGAAGGATTCGGTTCCATCTGAATCCAGAACCTCAGATACCCACTTTGGGGAGAATGGAGCCAGGCAGAAAGTAGGCCTGGAAGGGGAAGTCGTTTGCCTCTTTCAGAGACCATATCTCTTGGCTTTGTTGTTGTCTTGGCTGCCCTTGGACGTACTTGTGGTTTTGAAAGGTGGCCAAAGCCAGAAGCCAGGGAGCTCTTAAGCCTGCTGCCTGATGTCACAGGAGGAGCCTTTGTTCCACAAGTGGGGCCAGGCTTTTCTGAGAGGCCTTTGGACAGGATTTCCTCTTG
Source organism: Galeopterus variegatus (assembly GCF_000696425.1). Taxonomy (NCBI): domain Eukaryota; kingdom Metazoa; phylum Chordata; class Mammalia; order Dermoptera; family Cynocephalidae; genus Galeopterus; species Galeopterus variegatus. The sequence continues at coordinate 44,219 of NW_007732324.1, read as the reverse complement.
ACATTAGCGTTTTTCTGCTGATGTCCCTTTGATTCATTTATCTTCAAAGATGAATTTGTATTTGAATCTGGGACCTTCTTTGGGCTGATTGGGGACTGGTTCCTGTTGTTGGGATGTCTGTGTTGCCGGGATAGCTGAGGGATCGGCACTTGGAGATTGTTGGAGACTTTTTCCTGCCTGCGGGTACGTGGAGGCACGCATTCCTGGGAACAGCTGCGAGAGCCTGATTCCTTCTGCCTCATGCTGTGGGAGCATGGGGTGGAACAATGTGCTGATTCATTAGTTTGCATGAGTGGAGCTGACTGACTCGTCACAGGTGTTTTAACTGACAATGGTCAGAAAGTCTGAAGAATTATCCCTAGTTTAAATCTAGTGCACTTTTTCAGGCAGGAAGTAACCTACCATGTCATGGTGTCAGATCTTCAAAGCTGAAGCAAAGTATAAGGCACAGGATCTATTGCAGACTTTTCTCTAAACTACTGGTTTAAAGACCTAACTCTCTGTAAATGCCCTCATCTGAAAAATTGTTTGAGTTGTTCCTCTTGGGACCCAAGTTCTATAACTACTGCTTTCCCTTAACAAAGCGAGATGTTCCCCCAGACATGCAAATAAACTAGGCTTTAGCTCAAAGTTAATCCGAAGGATCTGCAATGTGAAGGTCTATATGCAAACACCTGCAGTTTATTTATATGTGAGCATGTCTGCTGTCTGCAAATTGGAAGATTTTTGTGCACAGAGAAAAAATAGGATAGAGTTTTTAAAAATCTATTTAATAGGTTAATAGATTCTATTTAATATAAGGTATACCTATTGAGTTAGCAGAGTTCAAGAATGTCTCTAGACAGTAATAGCCCATGGGTAGAATTTTTATTTTTAAAATTTCAAGTTGAGCGTTACTAACATTTTGAAATGCCCCTTGGTGTTTAAATGCAGCTGTTGTGGATGGTTAGTGAATTCTGAGGAATGGTGCGTGTCCTAGCCCTGGTTGCCCCTGGTGTGCTGAGGCCAGGAACAGCTGGGTCAGAAGTGAACTCAGTCTCTGCGTCTCGCACTGCTCCTGGTTAAAGGAGCCCAGAGAATGGGAAATGCCTGCAGGTCTACCAGCTGCCTGATGGTAGTCCTAAGTCCTTTCCTGACAAGGATGATTTGAACCTAAAGGCTGGGATCTGTGCATTTTCAGCTGTTCTTCTGGGGAAAAATAAAGGATTTTTTTTTTCATCTGATTGCAAATCACAACCAAGAAAATGATCAGTAAATGACACAATGCAATCCTTGTTGAGTGGAACTGCTCAACATCTCCTGTGCCCCTGTGGCTCCTGCCCCCACTTGGAACAGAATTCCTTTAAATCATGTTTTTTCAGGCTTCAAGCATGCATTTGGGGAAAGGTCAGGTTTTTTAGTCTTCTGAGTTTTTCATACCCCTCAGTATGTGTTAAAGCACATTGTAAACAGAAGGTACTATGTAGTTACAAATTATCACTCATGTTCTTATCACATGTGGATTTGGGAGCCATCCCAGCCTGGCTGTAATATGTAAGCTGGAGCAGTCTTAGTTGCTGTTGTTGATTAGAATGAGACTCTTCAGAGGGCCTGGACTGGGTGGCCACATCACCTTAAGCCAATGGCTGATACAACCTCAGGTCATAGACACCCTGTTTTTGTTTTTGTTTTTTTTTCTTTCTTTTTCTTTTTTCATAAAAGATGACCAGTAAGGGGATCTTAACCCTTGACTTGGTGTTGTCAGCACCACGCTCTCCCGAGTGAACTAACCAGCCATCCCTATATAGGATCCGAACCCATGGCCTTGGTGTTATCAGCACCACACTCTCCCAAGTGAGCCACGGGCAGGCCTCGTGGCTTTGTAATGGTGTCACTACTTGGTCTGTCTCTAAGAGACTAGCAGCAGGATTGGATACAGAATTTGAAGCTTTCTCTTCTTAGAAACCCCAAAGACAAGCATATGTGGTTTCGTTTGAAGGATTGTGCTATTATTTACAAGTTATAGAGGTCTGAGAAATCTCCCATAATTGCCCCAGGCTTTATGCAGTCTGGACTGTATGCAGTTCCAGATTCACCTGAAAATATGGGAAGTGAAGGTAAAACTACTGCTATGGCCAGGAGAAAAAAACTTGAGAGGTAATCCAGAGGCCTCAGTTCAGATCCCTGTTTTTGCCATTTTGGGGTACGTGAACTATGGCAAGTTCTAAACTATAAAGTAGGGTTATCTTGGGTTGAATGTGCCCCAAAACTTAATCCCCAGTGTAACCATTGAGGGTGAGAAATCCTATTATGGTAATTGAAAGGTGGAGCCTTGAAGAGGTGATTAGATGGTAGGATCATGCCTAGTAAATGGATTAAAAATGGTGGTCAGGAGCATGGTTCTGAGGCCTTTAAAAGGAGAGGGAATGAGGAAGTTAGTCTCTGCTCTCTCTGCTCTGCTATTTTCTGCACTGTGAGACCACTGGGTCACGGTTGCCACCACCAGGACCTTTACCAGATATATTCCCTGCACTGTAGACTTCCCAGCCTCCAAAACTGTCAGCAGTAAATTTTATTTTATTATAAAATACCCAGTTCCATGTATTTTGCTATAAGCAACAGAAACAGACTAATACATGGGTTAAAACCCCTGAGGAGAGCTATAAGGGTTAACTGTTCGCTAAATATGGAGGCTCCACTGAATGGCAGCACTCCAACTTTCACACTTGAGCCTGGCACACCCTTCTGAGAGTCTGCCTTGAGCAGGTCACTCGCTGCTCTTAGCTCCCACCTGGTCACCAGCAATTTTTTCTTCTCCTGCTCAACTCTGCTGGGACACCTGACCCTGACAACCACTGAGGCCTTTGCTGGGACATTGATGTAGCTGTTGCTGTCAAAGAAAGCTGCTAGTGACCTTGACGCTAATTCCAGCAACCAGGTCTGGTAGCTTTGTGATCTTGGGTAAGTTATTTTGCCTTTCTGAATTTCCACATCTTCACTGTGTGGCTATAAGGATCAGTCACGCCTTAGGGCACGTAGCACAGAACCTGGCATGGAGGAGGGGCTCAGACTTATTGGTTTCCTTACCTCCTTCCTCCCAGAAGGCTGGAGTTGGGAGGCTCCTAATCCTCCTGTGTAATCTGAGATCACATTCAATGCCTGCAGCTTCCGTGGGAGAAAGTTTCTCATGTGTTGATGGAGTCTGGCTGGAATCCCTCTATCTGGCTCTGCCCTACAGCAATGTGTCTTAGCCAACACTCACAGTTCATAGGTATAACAACCACACAGTGCACTAAAATATCAGCACATCGTTGTACAAATACAAAACAGCCTGTCTTCCGTGGACTGGCCCTAAACCTTTGCGTGATTGTTCTTGTATTTAATGTCAGTGTCTTTGCTGTTTATTCTTTGAAGCATATTTATTAAGCTTGTTTTGTGCCAGGCATTGTGCTGGGTACCAGGTATCCAGCAGAGAATGAAATAGATGGGGCCCCCATCCTTAGGGAGCCCCCAGTTAGGGGACTCTCAGACAAATGCATGAATGAGTACATAACTACAAGATGAGGATCTGTGAGGAAGACAACACCTGATGGCCCTGAGTGACTTAGATTGGTGGAGGAAAGGCCTCTGTCGGGGAAGGAACATTTGAAGATTTAATGAGAACGTAAAATATTTCATTAATAATTTTTATGTTAGTATGTGTTGAAATTATAATATCTTTGAAATAGTAGGTTAAATATTTTTTTATAATTAACTTCAGCTGTTTTTTCTTTTTTTTTTTTAATTGGCTACTAGAAAACTTAAAAGTATGTATGTAGCTCACATTGTGTTTCTATTTGACAGCACTGATCTAGACCTTGGTCAGGAGCGTAGAGTTTCTCGTAGGGCAAAGGAAAACCTTTAAAGAGTTTTATGCAAGAGAATGGCATGATCAGATTCAGTTTTTAGATGATTGCTTTGTCTGTCTGTGGGAATCTGACTAATGGGGAAGAGTCAGGAGTGAGGGCAGGAGGTGGCCATAAAAGTACAGGGAGCAGGTGGGGGTCTGCACTGGGGTGGCAAAGGACATAAAGTGGGTGGGTTCAAGAAATATTTTGCAGATAGAGTCTACCGGATTTAATGAAGTTGGATTTGCCGGGGTGAGGGAAAGAGACCGTCCAGCATGGCTTGGGCAACTTTATGTGTGTAGGGCAGGGCCACTTCCTGAGATGAGGAAGATGGGGAGAGGAGCAAGGCTGCATTGGGTGGTTGGTTGCTTTGTCTTGGGGGAGAGGGTGGTGGCAGTTTGCCGAGAATCAAGGCTTCTGCTTTAGGTGTATTAAGTTTGAGTCACATGCATGTCTAAGTGGAGGTGTTAACCGGACAGGCAGTTGATATTGTGAGCCCGGAGCTGTGGAGACAGGTCTGGTGTAAAAGGTATAAAGTTAGGAGCCTGCACAGAAATTAAATTAAAGCCATGGAAATGGATGCCATCACCAAGGAGAGCTCTGTGTGAAGAGTAAAGGGGAGAGACTCAAGGATGCAGGACTGAGGAAATCCCAGCACAGTCCATTCCCGGGAGTCAACAGAGGAGGCTGAAAGCTTGAGAGCAGAAGAAACGAGGCAGGATCTGGAGAGGGTTGATGTTCAAAGGAAGATTTTTTTATTTTTAGATGTTAGACAAAATTCAATAGGAAAAAAATCGAATCCTTTAAGCTTGTAATAAAACAAAGCACATATTTTCATTACTTGATTTTTTTAGTAAACATTTTTATTTGATTAAACCAGACACATCCCTAGGGACACCCTCCCTAGGGTCCTGTGTCAGCAGCGTGGTTGGTGATCACACTATTGCAGTTCCATCCCTAATGGGTCCCAGAAGGTCCCTGATGACTCTGTAGACAGAGGAGGCACATGGATGTCTGTAGTTGGCAGTCTGGCTTTTGCCTGAGGGGTGATGGCTGTTTTTACGAGGTTAGGTGGGCAGCCACCTTGAGGATGGGTGCCTGGAAGGCAGGTCAGGAGCTTATGTTCCTATATCTGGTTGGCTGAAGCCCTTCCTCTTAGAGGCCTGGACAGCATTATTTCAAAACCATAGCCCTTTTATTCTGCCTTTGAATTAGTTGAGAAGAAACATTTACAAACACACTCTTTTAGAAGGGGGTGGGGAACAGTTGGGGGCAGGGTGGATAGAACCTGTGGGAGCAAAGGAAGAGCAGATAGATACCAGCCAAACAAAGCATCTGCTTTTATCAGAAGTGCTGTGTTTGGGCTTAGACAGCCTGAAGCTTGATGATTCACTGGTGCCAGACCCTCTGTGCCTGCCAAGAGACATACTGGCCTTGATACGGTTTTTCTTGTTCTTACCCTATTCAATTTGACTGCCTGCTGCCAAGTTAAGATTTCAATGCTGACTTTTAGCTTAATGCTGTTGCTAGAATTCTGCTGAGCACAGGTTAACCTAGTATCACTTTGTAGTAGTCTTGGATTCTTTATAGACTCACTACTGTGTAATAAGCAGGATATTTAAATGGTGCTCTTTTAACGTGATTAGGGAAACTGCCTGAAAAGGAAGCTTAATTACCATTCTTTTAATATAGTTCATGAACACATTAATCAGGCATCACTGGATTTTCAGATGAGATAGAAACTGACTCATAGAAGCAGTTGTTTGTTGAAGTGAAAGAAGCAGGAGTTTTAGAAGTAACCAGGCCTTAGGATCTCTGATAGCCAGGGAGGAAAATGTGTCCTCATCTATAGTCTACTCTGGGCTGGAAGAAGGAAGATTCCCAAAGTAGAGGGAAATGATAAACACCATCCCATGGCCTCAGGCTCCAAAAGGGAAACAGAGTTTAGGACAACCAAAAACAACACTGACCACAGTTCCAGAGGAGGCAGAGGTATGTGACAATCTGGGCAGCTCTTCTGTTTAAGACTGTGTATGGAAGACCATCTCCAGCCTGAGCCTGCTTGTTCTGAGGATTCCCCCAGTGTGGTATGGTGAGCCATGTCCACTTTGATGTGTTCATTCACAAGTGTGTTGAACACCTGCTGTGTGCCAGGCTGTGTGCTAGGTGATGGGGGTTCAAAGACAGAGAGGGAGATCGTTGTTCATTCATGGAGTTCATAGCCCTAAGAGAAGGGGATGCCCATTTTGAACCACCTGACCTTCCCAGCACTGTTCTCTCCATCTTCTTTGCTAGTGACCTAACTTCCCATCTGCAGTGTAGTCCTTTGTGTCACTCTACTAGTTTGTGAAGCCATTCTGCTTTCCTTGATTTCTGATCTTGACATCTTTCCGGATATCATGTTACTTTTTCTCCTTGACTTGATGATTACAGGTGGTACTTTGTAGATAACCCTTCCCTCAGGGCCTTCCCGCTCTATGCCGCCACTTCCTCTGTGCTGTCCTGACCTTGCACCCAGACCCAGGAAAGATCGAGCCATGCAACCAGCGACCTTATCAGAGGGTGGCTCTGGACTGTAAAAGAAACAATGCAGAGTAAGCAGAGGATTGTGAAAAATGCTAAGGGCAACAAAAAGGGCTTTCAGAAGTTATGTTTGGAACAATGAGACCAAAGAGAGGGGGATGCTAGAGAAACCAAACTGCCAAGCTTCTGTTCGGCTTGCATTTTTTCTGTCCAGGAAATGACTTCTCTGATTGGGAAGGGTAGGACAAATGTGAAGGAAGAATTGCTGGCCTGGAGTAGATGAGGCCATGACAAGAGTCTATAATGCCACCAAGTAAGGTGAAGCCCCAAAGTCCAAGCAGACAGAGGGGACATAAGGCTGAGATCATCAAGCCAGCACTATAACATAGGAGAAATACTGAGGTGACAAAGGGATACAGAAAAGATGCAGGTGCATACATATTCTAATTTTTTTTAAAGGTGGTAGGAAGCTAAAATCAATCTGCAAAATGATAAGCTTGACGTTGATCTCAGGAAATATGTTAAAATGTATTTTTAGGACAGTGATTTTTGAATACTTGGTAAAGGAAGCAGCCACTATTAGTAGCTAGCAGGGCTTTGCTGAAAGCAAGTCATACCAGATTAACTTTATTTCCTGGGGTTACTTGGTTGGAAGTTTAGAAAAATGTTGAGAAGGTGTGCATGCAAGTGTCAATCATTGGTGATATCCTTGGGGCGAGAGAGATTCAGGCTAGGTGATAGCAGTGAAGCAGGCTGGAGGCTGTGTCCTTAGCCCCATTCTAGTCAATTTAAAAAAATCATTTAGACAGTAATATTGGCATACAGATCACATGCGTGGATGACAGAAGTGAGATCCAAAAAAAGATTGTGGTATTTTGAAACAACAGAGCAAGTCCAATTGGATAAAACTATAGGGAGAGACAAAGACCTCCACTAGAATCCAAAAACATTCATTACAAAGTGAAAGTACAGGGTTTAGCTTCCCCGCTATGCATAAAAAATATTCCAGGATTTGGAAAACTGCGGCTCAGAATGATTCTTTGGCACGCCATGGTTGTCAAAGACGCTAATGTGATTTTAGAAGTATTAATTGAAGTTTGATATTCAGACCGAGGGGGGTGGTCACACATGGCTGCACAGATCACATCTGGTCAATGGTGTTTAGCTCTAGACATCAGAAATAGAAAATGAATTCCCCCGCTACAGAGAAGTGAGCTTCTGTCTAGACCACTCTCTGCTCGGAAGCAAATCTATTGGTTTAATCATTAAGGAATATCCTTAATGTTCTGTGTTAGTGAAAAGGAACTTCTCATGTCATGTGCTAACCCTGGGAGAAGAGAATAAAATAAGCACCAACCTTAATCCTGCCAAATGCTAGTGAACTATACTTTAACAAATAAGGTCAATAAATATGTGTAAAATATGGAAGAATGAAGCTCTTCTTATTTATTTTGCAAGGTGATAAATCAAAAATATTTCCTTAAGCACACATCTAGAAGTGTCATAGTTTTCTATGTTTAAAGCTACAACCCTTTTTAAGTTAGTAAATGTTATACACATAATATTCCCCTCCCTACAGCGAGAAAGTAACTCTTCATTGGGACCGTAATGTGATTCCCAATTTTAGTAAATAACCTGTTAATCTAAGCTCACACTAGCAGATATTTTTCCAAACATGTCATTTCTCCATTTATCAGGCCAGCTCTGTTTTAAGCATCTGTGTCTTCTCATTTTCCCAATAAACAGATGGAAATGGACTGTGTAAACTCTCTCTGTCCTCTTGGTTATCTCCCTGATTAGCTTCCTCCCTGGCATTTCAAACATGTCCAGAGAGATTCATTTGCAGCAGGAGCAGCCAGCCTCTCCAGTGTCACTTTGAAAACATCTGGTCTCAGTGGGGCTGGAAGCCAGGCACTGCCCTGGCCACAGTGATGTCCCATTGCTGGGGGAGTTCTGTCTGAGGCCATCACAGTGCAGTTGCGGGCCTGTGGCTAAATGGTCTCCTTACTGAGGAGGGCCATCTGCCCAACACTTCTATCTTATCCCCTCGCTCCCTCCAATGTTCTTCTTCCCTTGGTGAACCCATGGAGTATGGTGGGAGGGAAGTGTCAGGGTCTAGGTCTTCTGCACAGTGGACACACACACACACACACACACACACACACACATTCATTCATTCATTCAAACCAATATTTATTTAACAACTGTGCCCTGGAGATACAAAGGTGAGTAAAATATGGTCGCTGTTCTCAGCTTATAGTCCAGTAAGGGAGATAGATAGGAATATACATAGTATATCGAATTATAATTGTTTGTTATCACAAAGTTTTATGGTTCATAAGAAAGGACCTCCGAGGAGATGTTATTAATTCTGTGAGTTGGGGGACTGAGGAGGAAGTTGGGAAAGAGTGGTCAGAGAAGGTGGGAATAAATGGGAAGTAAATAGGGACTCCAGGCCTGTAGAGTCAGAGAATTCTGAATATTTAGGACTTGTTGGAGTATAAGGAGCAAGGTGAGGACATCGGGCTGGTGAGATGAGCAAGAACTTAGAACCATGGATCATCTAGTAAACCTTAGAACACTGGATCTTAGAATCAACAAATCCTAGAACTATGAATCATCTAATAAAATATAAAGTGAGACTATTAGACTGTTCTACACATTAATCTTAAAGAACGTTATCATAATTACTACAATAATTATAATTATAACATTATTATAATGTTTTATATATATAGTTATATATAATGTATAATTCTATTATAATAAAGGAATATTGTCCAGTAGATGCAAAATCTTAGCAGATTTAAAGCCTGTTGCTACCTCTTCTTTCCTCCTATCCCTTCATCCCCACTTCTCCCCAGTGAAGATTTTGAGATGTTGATGGAGCTTCATGCTGGAGAACGAGGGGTGAAGGTTCTAGATTCTGAGGCCATATCCATATGTAAATGGACTGAAGCCACTAGGCTGCCTATGGAGAGACGACTCTCTCGCAGTGGTTGGGCTCACCTTCCCTGATTGTGTGACACACCCTGGTGCCTGCTGGGTGAAGAATGGCAGACTAGGAGACCCCAAGGCTGCAGTGTTTGTTCCTCCTTGGCCCCACTACTTGAGGTAACACACTCAGCCTACTCATCACACCTGTCCTACGTCTTGCTTTATTTCATTTCAGTTAAGTGTCCTAGAAATGAGTTCATTTTTGATGAATAAACATCCACAAAGCAGGTCAGGTCCCTGACCTCAGTGAGTTTTAAATCTAAGATTTCTGCATGATGCTGTCATATCCTGGGACCTTGCTCTACTACCTTTCAAGCTAAGTGTAGATTCTTCATGGGTTCTATGACAATCATCATTTGTGAATCATGGCAGTTTTATTCTCCCTTTCCCGGTTCTTATACCTTTCTTATACCTTGCTTATTTAACTGTGCTGGCCAAGACCTCCAGGACAATGGTGAACAGAAGCGGTAACAGTGGACATCCTTGTCTTGTTTCTCATTGATTGATTTCAGTAATGCTTCCAATGCATCACCCTAAAGAATGATGCTTGCAGAGGTTTTCTGGTAGATATCCCTTGTCAGGTGGAGGAAGTTCTGTTCTGTTTCTAGA
>NW_007732324.1:32124-33410 GCF_000696425.1 Galeopterus variegatus | reverse complement strand
ATTCTTTTTATCCTTCAATCTGTGAATGTGGTGAGTTATATTAATATATATTCTCTTGTAAAACTGACTCTATATTCCTAGAGTAAACCTAATTTGATTATGATTTTTTTTATACATTCTTGGGTTTGGTTGTCAATATTTTGTTTAGGATTTTTTCATTTACTTGTGTGTGAGATTAGTCTATACTTTTTCTTCCTTTTGCTGACTTTGTCTTGTTTTGGTATCAAAGTTATGTCCTCTTTTTCAAGTCTGTGGAGGAGTTTATATATAATTTTCAAGTAACAAATAATTCCAAAGTTTGGCAGAACTTGCTAGATAATAAAACCATCTAGGCCAGATGTTTTCTTTGTGGGAAGATATTGAACTACTAATTTAATCTTTTTAAATAGTTATAGGACTATTTTGATTTTCTTTTTCTTTTTGAATCTGTTTTTGTGGGGGTTTTTAGAGGAATTTGTTCATTTTTCCTAAACTTTCAAATTTATTGGTATGAAGATATTCATAGTATTCACTTACTGTGCTCTCTTGCAGCTACAATTATGCCTATTTTTCATTTCTATATTGTTTTCTTTCTTCTCTTCCCCCCAGCCCCAGATTATATTTGTCAGAGGTTAATTTTATTAGGCTTTCTGAAGAACCAGGCTTTGTTTGTTGCTCCCCGGTTGTGTCATTGTCTTTTATTTAATTTCTGTTCAGTCTTTATCTCTGTTCTATTTTCTTTATGCTTGTTCCATTGTCTTCACTTGAACTGAACTTGAAATTAATTTTCAGTATTTCTTTTCTAAAAAGAAGCTTTTAAGGTTACATATTTCCTTCAAAATATCACTTTAACTGTTTCCTACATGTACCTTATCTTGCATTCTGAAAATCTTTCTTGTAATTGTGAGTTTAATCTAGCTATGGTTATTGTGTTTAGTGATATTATTCTGTAATTCTGTTCTCTTTGTACATTTTTTAAAAGTCTATGGGGTTTTATTATTGACTTATTTTGAATTGTCTTTTTAAAAATACTTTACTCCTATTCATTTAGCAGTTACTTTTTAAACACCTTTGTATTACTTTATAAAACATAGAGCAGAACAATACCTTTATTTCTTTCTGAGCAATACAAAGACCTCAGAACATCAACTCTGGTCACCTTCTTGGCTGCTACACCATTGTTGCCCTATATTTTAGTTTGTCTTTCTTTTTTATTTAAATTTTTTTTAATTGTGGTAAAATACACATAACATAAAATTTACCATTTTAATTATTTTTAAGTGTTTAGTTCAGTAGTGTTAATAAGC
>NW_007732324.1:29097-31305 GCF_000696425.1 Galeopterus variegatus | reverse complement strand
TCCTTTTGTGACTGGCTTATTTCACTTAGCATAATGCCCTCAAGGTTCATCCATGTTGTAGCATGTATCAGAATTTCCTTCCTTTTTAAGGATGAATAATATTCTGTTTTATGTGTATACCACATTTTGTTGATCCATTCATCTGTTGATGGACACTTGAGTTGTGTCCACTTTTTGGCTTTTGTGAATAATGCTGCTGTGAACATGAGTATATCTCTATGAGACCCTGCTTTCTTTTGGGTATTTAGCCAGCAGAGGAATTGCCAGATCAACCCTATTTTCAAGTTTTTGAGGAACCACCATTCTGTTTTCCATAGTGGCTGCACCATTTTATATTCCCACCAACAGTGCATAAGGGTTCAAGTTTTTTCACTTCCTCACCAACATTTGTTATTTTCTGTTTTTTGATAGTAGCCATTCTAATGCGTGTGGGGTGGTAGTTTGTCTTTTATTTAACTCCACAAATTAGGTATCCATCTTGTTTTATACCATCAGTGCTGGCTTGGAGTTACCTACGTGTTTACTAGTTTCTTTGCCTGTCACTCATTCTTAGAATCTTAGATTTTCCTTCTGGCATCCTTTTCCTTCTTCCTGAAGGGTAATCTCTGTTTTTGTTAGTCTAAAATTGTCTTTGTTCACCCTTGTTCTTGATAGTTTTGCTGGGCACAAAGTTTTGAGCACCTCATTTCCTTTTGGTTGATGAAAATCTGCTGTGAGTCTAATTGGCATTGCTTTGAGAGGAACTTTTCTTTGCTCTTTGATTGCTTTTAAGATCTTTATTTGTCTTTGGTGATCTGTAGTTTCATTACAGTATATCTAGGTGAGCATGTGTTTTTTGTTTATACTGCCTAGGGTACCTGAATCTGAGGATTGGTATCTTTCATTAATATTAAAGATCTCCCGTCATTATTCTTTGAGTTGCTTTTTTCCTTTCTCTCAGTTCTTTCTTTCTAAAGCTCTTGTTAAGTGTACTTAGGCCTTCTCATTCTACCTTCAGTATCTTTTTATATTTTCTTTCTTTCTTTTTATTTTTTTTTGTTTCTGTGACCGGTAAGGGGATCGGAACCCTTGGCTTGGTGTCGCCCGCCTCATGCTCAGCCAATGAGCACACTGGCCATCCCTATATAGGATCCAAACCTGCAGCCTCAGCGCTCCCAGCGCTGCACTCTCCCAAGTGAGCCACGGGTTCGGCCCATCTTTTTATATTTTCTATTGCCTTTTCTCTCTGTGCTTTGCTCTGCATAATTTCCTTATATCTTTGTTTTAATTCATAAATATATTCTTCAGTTATATGTAATTTCTTATTTAACCAAGCCATTGAGTTTTATATTTTAATTAATTATAGATATTTATTTNTAATTTCTTATTTAACCAAGCCATTGAGTTTTATATTTTAATTAATTATAGATATTTATTTCTAAAAATTGTAGTAGGTCATTTTTATATCTGCCTATCTATTCTTATATCACTTTTGATTTCGCCTTTTAAAAGAAATTATCGTACATCATTATTATAGCCTATATCTGATATTCCAGTATCTGAAGTCTTTGGGGATCTCAATTTGTTGTTGTTTCTGCTGATTTTCACTCATCTGGGTTTATTTCCCAGTGTATATGGTTGTTTCTGAAAGAGAATTTATATTTAATCAAATTCATGAATATCCTGAGCAGCATTCTGTTGGGAAAGTTTTTCTCCAAGAAGAATTTATATTGTTTCTTTACTAGTGGGCACCACCAACCCAGATGTTAATTTCTCAGTTTTGGATTTCTCTGTCAAAGAACATAATATAAATTTAAATCCTCAACCAACTTGAAGATCTATGGTTACAAATTCTTAGGAGAGACTATTATTACTGCCATTATTTCCATCCATCAGGATTTGTGGTTGGAGACAATAGGTTTCACCCTTGGTTCCCTTTGCCAGAGCATGTTTTGTTTTGTTTTTAGCACATTCTTTCCTCTTTGGGTGTGGGGAGAGCCCCATTCTGATGGTTCTGTTGTTATGCAGGGCTTCAGTGGGGGGCGGGGGCGATGCTAACTTTAATGGACCCAGAGCTTATCCTCCCTACTTTTGCCCTTACCTTTCTTTTGTTGTTGTTGTTATTGTTTATGTTATGTATTTTTTTTTCCGAGGTTGTGTATACATCACTTTTTTTTTTTAAAAGATGACCGGTAAAGGGATCTTAACCCTTGACTTGGTGTTGTCAGC